>NC_092269.1:777340-1074840 GCF_036320965.1 Panulirus ornatus
TCAACCACGCTCTTTTTATTTCCACACATCTCTCTTACCCTTACGTTACTTACTCGATCAAACCACCTCACACCACACATTGTCCTCAAACATCTCATTTCCAGCACATCCATCCTCCTGCGCACAACTCTATCCATAGCCCACGCCTCGCAACCATACAACATTGTTGGAACCACTATTCCTTCAAACATACCCATTTTTGCTTTCCGAGATAATGTTCTCGACTTCCACACATTCTTCAAGGCTCCCAGAATTTTCGCCCCCTCCCCCAACCTATGATCCACTTCCGCTTCCATGGTTCCATCCGCTGCCACATCCACTCCCAGATATCTAAAACACTTTACTTCCTCCAGTTTTTCTCCATTCAAACTTACCTCCCAATTGACTTGACCCTCAACCCTACTGTACCTAATAACCTTGCTCTTATTCACATTTACTCTTAAGTTTCTTCTTTCACACACTTTACCAAACTCAGTCACCAGCTTCTGCAGTTTCTCACATGAATCAGCCACCAGCGCTGTATCATCAGCGAACAACAACTGACTCACTTCCCAAGCTCTCTCGTCCCCAACAGACTTCATACTTGCCCCTCTTTCCAAAACTCTTGCATTCACCTCCCTAACAACCCCATCCATAAACAAATTAAACACCATGGAGACATCACACACCCCTGCCGCAAACCTACATTCACTGAGAACCAATCATATATATATATGTCTGTGTGTGTATGTATATGTATACGCTGAGATGTATGGGTATGGATATGTGCGTGTGTGGACATGTATGTATATACATGTGTATGTGTGTGGGTTGGGCCATTCTTTCGTGTTTCCTTGCTCTACCTCGCTTTCTTCTTTCACACATTTTACCAAACTCAGTCACCAGTTTCTGCAGTTTCTCACCCGAATCAGCCACTAGTGCTGTATCATCAGTGAACAACAACTGACTCACTTCCCAGGCCCTCTCATCCACAACAGACTGCCTACTCGCCCCTCTCTCCAAAACTCTTGCATTCACCTCCCTAACAACTCCATCTATAAACAAATTAAACAACCATGGAGACATCACACACCCCTGCTGCAAACTGACATTCACTGAGAACCAATCACTTTCCTCTCTTCCTACTCGTACACATGCCTTACATCCTCGATAAAAACTTTTCACTGCTTCTAGCAACTTGCCTTCCACACTGTATACTCTTAATACCTTCCACGGAGCATCTCTATCAACTCTTATCATATACATATGTACTTTTTCATTCCTGGCGCTACCCCATCCCACAGGAAACAGCATCGTTACTTCTTGCTTCAGTGAGGTAGCACCAGGAAAACAGACAAAAAAAAGGCCACATTCGTTCTCACTCAGTCTCTAGCTATCATGTGTAATGCACGGAAACCACAGCTTCCTATCCACATCCAGGCCCCCACATACCTTTCCCTGGTTTACCCGAGATGTTTCACATGCCTTGGTTTGGTCCATTGACAGTACATTGAATGTTTACCTGCATCTATATATATTTCTAGGTGGTAATTTTGTTTTATGACTTAGAATATGGGTGTAAGTTTTTGGACATAAGGTACCTTTGTTAATTGATCTCAGTGTAAGAAATGGGTTATAATGGTAACTTTGTTAATTGATCACAGTGTAAGAAATGGGTTATAGCATACCTTTTGTGTGTTCCCCGGTTATGTGACTAGAGTTTTTGGACGCTAGGCAAATTTGTGAAGTGATCATAGCATGAAATATTGGTTACACTGTACCTGTTAAGTATTCTCTGGTTATTCAAATAGAGTTTTAAAACTAAGGGTTTCGAGATGTTCATGTAGGATATATTGTTCAGTGTTACATCTTACATTTTTTTTTCATATGAAGTTCGAGATATGTCATCTCTTACATAAAACAGAACTTTCAAAAAAGTCTTTATGTTTTGCAGAACTTGCAGGAGGATGAAAAAGGATGTGCCTTTGGTAATGTCACATCAGCATCTGTTGAAAAGCTAAGTTTGACCCAAAGAATTAAACTCAACATAAGAGGAACACGTGTTCAGTCTTCCTCAGATATTGAAGCTCATGCACTTCAGATCATGCTAGGAAAGCAAGGAAAAAGAGTTGCTTTTTCCACTGAAGAAGTTTACATGAAGAAAATCAAGTCATCTAAGGATCATACAGATTTTGAAAATCGAGATACATCTCTAGATTATCAGGAAGACAAAGGGCAGCACAAAGCTGTGACAAACAGCAGGTACTCAAAAAAATCTAACAGTACAAGTAGTAGTAGGGTTTCCCAAAGAAGTTTCATAAAGAATACTGATAACATAGATACCTATATTGAACATCAAAAGTTTGATACACATGATGTTAAAAAACTTGAAAGAAGTGTGTTTTCTAGATTAGGGGTTAGAAAATCTCTTGCAAACCCTGATGGAAACGTCTCTGTATGTGATGTCAGAGATATTCTTAAGGAGAAACAGAACAGGAAGCAAAGCAGGCCACATGAAACACAGGATATACATTTGCATAATTCTAAAGAGCTTGTGAGTAATAATACCAAGCACACGCCAATATATTATAGAGAGCCCAAGGACAATGAAGGATTAAAAGATAACAGTGTAAGTAGTGAAGACAATGTTGTGGAGGGAAAACATTTACAAAATTCTCGTCACAGAGAAAAGAAGAGCGTCAATTTTGCTTCAGCAGAAGTTGAAATTGACCATGATAGAAAGAGAGAGACTGTGGATTGGGGTACCATTGAAAAAGATAGTGCAACTATGGAAAAATATCTTAGACCAGAATCACCAGAACTGCACACTCACCAGTATGAAGTCAGAGATAAAGCAAGTAGTACTGCACAAAAAGAAAATATTGATACATCGGATCAAGACGATGAAATGCTGACAAAGTCTTTGTATGGTCAGAGAATGATAGCAAGACTTAAAAATTTGAGTAAACCAAGAACCCATCCTCATCAGCAGCCAGTTGTGCCATGCTCATTGCAGTCATTAGCAGAAGGTTCTGGTTTAAATGCTGATAGCTGTTATTCATCACAGTCACAAGATGTTGATGGTGAAATAGATTGTAACATAAGAACAGTTATGCTCCCCAAAATTCAAAAAGTAGATGAAGAGTTTGATACAGTTGCCAAGAGTAATCGAGTTATCAAAGGAAACTTGAAAAAAGTTACTCTTAAAAGTAAGAATTCTGACCAGAAGTCAAATAGAAGTGAGACTAATAATTCATCAGGGAGTGTGGATGATGAGAAGCTTGTTTTTTGTCCATCATATTCTGGTTCATGTCTTAATGAGTGTGGTTCAGGAAAATCATTAGTTACAGAAGGTGAAGAAGATGGTAATTTAATAATGAAAATGCTTCCCAGTACTCAAAAAATAGTTAAAGAAAATGATGTAATTGGTAAGAAAACCCAAGTTACCAGAAGGAGTGTGAAAAGAATTGATTGTAATGAAAGTAAAAGCATAGACCAGAGGGAAGATGTGTTTGAGACTAATTATTTGTCAGAGGGTTTAAGTAGTAAACTTGTTTCTTGTTCGCCACATTCTGATGTTGAAGAACGAAGAGGAACAGGGCAGTTGCTGTATGATGATGGATCAGAAAATTCAGGATATGATAAAGAAGAGGATTGGATCGATGAAAGTACAGAAACTAGAAAAGACAATAAAACATGTTTAGCGACAGATGCCAACAAGAAACGATCATGTGTGGCAAAGGACTTTATAAGTAAAGATGCAAGAGAGGAAAGGACAATAATGCGCAAAGAAAAAAGCGAGAAAACAGGAATGGAAAAAGTAAGCGACTTAATTTTCTTGGTCAGTAACAACATTGTTGGAACGGAATTAAAAGAACAAGATGGAAAGTTACCAGACATGGAAAAAAGCTATAAGGAACCTGATATAGAGAGAAAAATATCTGAGATATCAAAAATGGAAGAAGGAAGAAATAGGATTGTCAGATTGAAGAAAAAAAGTGGGATATCCGAAGTTAACAAACAAAGTACTGAAATTTCAACAACAGAAAATCTCAACATGTTAAGTGAGGTAAATTTACAAGAGTCAGAAGAAGCAGTGTCAGATGCAGCTCTAGGTAAACGAAGTGACAGAAAATTAAATGAAAAACAAATCAGTAAGATAATTGATGGAGAAACATTGATTGAGGCTGAGGGTAGTAAAACATCAAACAAAGATGAAAGAAATTTACAGATTTCATTGACACAGTTTAGAAGCAAAAGCATAACAGATGTAGATACAGGTGGCAGTAGGCTAAAAAAGGAAAAGATAGATAGAGATAGCAGTTTGTTAAAAGAAGCAAAGTATGTGAGCAACAGTAAAGAAAAAACTGATGAATTTAAATCAAAAGAGAAAAAAGTGAAAAGTAAGGAATCAGAAGACAGAAGAGACAAGAAGTCAGATGAGGATAATGGAAGAAGCAGCCAGCATCAAGAAGGAAAAGTTAGAGACATGAAGAACAAGCAAAGAAACGCAAAGACCAAAGAGGAAGGAAGGAATGATGACATATTTAAAAAAAATGAAAGGAGTGATTTCAAGTCAACAATAGAAGGTAGACAAACTTTGAAGTCAAAGGAGAAAGAAGGAATTTATATGAAGTCCCTTGAGGAAGGAACAATAAATGTGAGATCACATGAGGAAGAAAAAGGTGAATTAGAGTCTGGGGAGGAAGAAACTGATGTAAAATCAAAGGAGGAGGAGAGAAAAGATTTTAAATCAAAGGAGAAGTGGAGTAGCCGGAAGCTAACCCAGGATGGAGTAACTTATGCAAGAATAGAGAAAGGAGAACATTGTGTAAAATTAAGAAAGACTGAAAAAAGCCATATGAAGCCCAGACAGGACAAGACAGAAATTGATAATGCAGGAGAAAGGAAAGATATGAGGTTAAAACAGAAAGAGAGAAAGGTTGGAAAGTCATTTAAGGAAGAAAGAACAGATGAAAAATCACAGGAGGTAGAACTGAGAATGAAATCAAAGCAAAAGAATGTAGATGTCTCAAAAGTGCTAGGAGATTTCTTCTCAGGAGAGGAAAAAATTAAAAAGAAGTCAAAGAGGTTAAGAGATGTAGATACAGAAGATAGAGATGGTAAGCCAAAGGAAGGCGAAAGAAGAGATATGAAATCTAAAATTAAGGGAAAAGATGGGGAATCAAAAGATAAAGGATTAAAGGAAAATATGAAATTTGTTTTGTTTGAGGAAATGCAAGGCAGAGACAGAAAATCAGATGAGGTTGGTTATGAAAGCCTTGTGCAGAATGATGCATTATATTCTGAGGACTGTAATGAAGCTCAAGATAGTAGAGACGATGTATGGGATCGTGGTAACTTTTCATTGGGTAATGAAGTACTAAGAGAGGATGGTGAAGCTTATGTAAATGACAGTCAAGAACTTCAAAGGAAAAATGAAGCTCCAGAAGAATGTAGTAGAAATATGAAAAAACAGAAATGTAGAGAATCTACATTTCTGAAGTCATATATATCAAGGAAGTTAAGCAAAGAAGAAATTGTGGGGAGTGAAAGGAAAGAAGAAATATTAGCTTCATCTGAAAGTATGATAGAGGAAATAAAACGAAAGGACTGCAAAGCAGTAAGTGACTGTGAAAGTGATGCCATTGATATACTTTGTGATAAGTCTGATAGAGATATAGAAAACTGTTTTAGTGGAGATGAATCTGAGATATATAACAATAAAAGAAATCAAGGGAAAAGGATGTATGAAACTAAAAGAACCTCTAATGCTTCTGATGACTCGCTCCATCTTACTTACAACAAAGACAAAAGTAAAGGAGAAACTCAAGAGATGGAGGAACATGACAGTGAGACAGAGGGCATTTACAATGAATCAGAAAAGTGTGTTTTTCAAGTTTCTGAAATGCAAGATAAAGATTATATAGATAATGAAAACCTTAGAATCCACTCAGATGATACTGAAGGTCAAGGAGAAAACTCCAAAGCTATTGGAAATTATATTTCCATTCATTTGAATGATGAAATAATGAAAGAGAGTGATGATTTGAATGTGAGTGAATGTGTCAGTGATACAAGAGAAACTGGTTGGGGAAATCATAATGAAGGGGAGAACAAGAAAGACAGTGTGCAAAATCGTGAATATGCTGAAGAAAGTATTTTCCCAGAGGAAGAGGAGCTTTTGTATGATGAGGGAACTGATGATAGTGATGAAAATGAACCTTTACAAGACCTTCATGAACCAGATGCCAAATCTACCAGCAAAGTATCAAGTGTGGAAGGTGCTCTGTTTGGCAGCCATTATAGTACCAAGAAAGCTGATGTTCTTCTCGGTGGAAAAATGCATGATCATGAAAAGATTGATATGAATTTGAAAAATGATAGTTTAAACAGTAAAAAGGTGAACCCAGAAACATTGACAGACATCAGAGCTAATGAACAGCTAACCAAGGAAGAATGTAAACATAAAAGTGTTCATGATAGGTTATCGTACAAAATGAAAAGTGAAAATGATGAGAAAAAGATCACCTCACTAGTGATGACCTCACCAAGGAAAGAAAGCAAGATTGATTACCGTACAAAGACTCTGCGGAGCAGACATAGATACCTTCAAGTAAGAAATGAGGAAGAAATTTTTAGTGATGAGAAAGCAATAAATAACAGCAATCGGCCAAGGAGTTTTACTTCCAAAAAGAATGATACAAGAAGTAGCAAAAGCAGGAGTCGCTCAAGGAGTGGATCTCCCAGGAAAGAATGCCAATCTGAAATACGAAGTGGGAGAATAAGGAAATTGCCCCAGAGTCTTAACTGCAAGTATGATCAGAGGAGTGGGGAGAGTCAGAGTCCATTGATGGAGAAAGAAAATAGGTTACAAGAAAAGAAGAATGCATTGCGAGAATCACCACACAAAAGAGAAAATGACATTTTTCAAAGAACTAGAATTAATAGACAGCAAAGGAAAAGGACTGAAAGATCTGAAGAAAGTCCCTTATTAATGCTTTCACAAAGGCCTGAGAGTAGCCATGCAACACAGTGTAAACACAGTAATATCCCATCAGGAGCAAGGGCAACTAGATATCAAACCAGAAAAAAGGAACATCAAACTGACTCAGTAGTTCATGGGAAACAAGATGGGAGTTCTCCTAGAAATAAGGAGGAAAGAATCTCACTTAAAAGAAAAGAAAGACAAGGAGATTGGGAAGAATTACAAAGTAAGAGAAGAAAGATGTTGGTAAAGGGTCACTTAAGTAAACCAAGAGATAGCAATGAGGAAAATGATGACTGTGTAGAAGCAAGAAGGTATCACTCATCGCCACCTGAATTAGAGAGGAGGAGAAGCTCACGATTAAGGAATCTGTCTGGTGAAAGACGACACAAAGATGATTCTCTCTGCAGTTTGCCGGAAAGAGAAATTTGTAGTGGAGAGAGGAGGAAGGCTTTAAGAAGGAATGAAGTAGTTCAACAGCATAATGATAAAGAGACAAAGGGTATTAAGGATGGAATGAAAATTAACTCTGCCAGGAGCATACGTGTTGACAGTAAATTGTTACAGAATGCATTGGCACAGTCTCCTTCAAAATATTCTGTAGAGGAGAATGAAAAGGAGGAAGGAGAACTGGATGATGATGATGTAGATGAGGAAGATCAGATTTCAATAGCGAGTAAACTAATAATGGGGTATAATGAAAATCACACTCTGAATAAAGAGGAAGAATTAACAGACCTCCAGAGTGTAATAAAAGAGAAAGGTTACCAGTCAGAGATTGGTAGTAGTCAACAAGAAAATGAGACAAATCAGAAATGCTTAAGAGAGAAAGAGAATCATCAACATGAAATTCTTAAGGGAGAAGAGCAGTTTACAAGAGAATCAAATAGGGCATCCAGACTTAGAAATAATGTTAGTATAAATGAACAGAGAATGGCATCTGTAGTAAATTCAACACATGAGATTGGTGAAGAAACTGATAATTATGCAATACAAAGGGAATGCAGAATGAAAGCTTTGACAGATTCATTGGAAGTGAAAAGTATTGATCGCAAACACAGATCAGAATCTAGGAACCTAGGAAGTTTAGTGGAGGATGCAACATTCTTCCCAGCTGATCTCTTTCAGGTCGTCCATATCCAGGGAGATACTAATAGGATGAACTTGTCATCAGTCACAGGTCCATCATCAGGGAGTGATGACACCATTGATATGATAGTTAAGAGGCACAATGAAAAATATGCCTCAGACAATATGAACTCGAGTGATGATTCTGAGATGTCTTTGTTGCAGTTCATTGCAGATGACTCGGATGAAAACAGTGATGATGGGGAAAATGAGGGAAGAAAGAATAATCTTATAACACAAGAGGCCACAGCCAGAAATGTGAATGATGATACATTACATTCTATAGATTTAACTGCCAAAGAAGTGTGTGACAAAGAAGATTGTGAAATAGGCACAGAAGCTGTGAAAACTAACATAATACTTAGGAAAGTAGATGACATTATTAAATCACATGGCACAGGCCCAATGAAGCCCAGACTTTCATCAACAGTACTTCCTAACAAAACACCTACCATGTTTAACATTAAAGAAATGGAAGATACTTTTGTCCCCGCTGGTGAAATTCAGTCAAGTAATGGAAGGAGCACCCCAGTCTTGAATTCTGATTATACTGTAGAACAAGACAACCAAAGAAATGTCGAGGGCTTAGGTAATGAAGGAAAATCAGAGTGTGATAAGTCATCCAGTTTTGAATCACCCAGCAGTTCACACATTTACAGCAACATAGGAGTTAGACAGAATCAGATCCATAGATATGACAAATGTGAAAAAGAGCCGAATCTTAACGTTCTCTGTAGTAATACTGAAATTGATGTTAAGGATAGCATTCAGAATAGTACTAACGAAGGTGACATTACTAATGATATCACACTCATTGAGAATGAGACTGAAACTGTCAGATATCACCTTAATGTTGAAAATGAGCTTGCAGGTGGTGCACAAGATGATGGTGCCATAATCTCTCCAAGCACTCACGAGGAGCCATTACATCCAGAGCAGTATACAAAGTCAATTGCAGCTTCAGAGGCTAATGATGGTGCTTCTAGTAGCTCCAGTGACTCAGACTCTGACTCTGGCAGTGACTGCCTGTGCAGTAAATGTGGAAGCAGTAGTAGTAGTTCCAGCAGTAGTAGTTGCTGTTCAAGTTCTTCAGGTTCTGATACAGATGCAGAAAATGATGTTATAGGCCCTCCGAGAGGCACAAATCTTCATTTGGAGACAGTGCAAGAACATAATGTTGTAGATACCCAGACTCCACTGACTTTTATAGAAGAATGTGATGAACTGAGGAATGGGACACCTTCTCCTTTACATAATACATCATCAAACAAGGTTTCCTGTGAGTCAACTGTTAGAGTTTCACAAAAGTCTAAGCCATTGAAGTCATTACCTAAAACACCAAAAAAGTCACCTCATAAAGATAGAGAGACTTTATACCAATCAGCAAAAATGCCTCTAAAGTCCCCTCACAAGTCTTGTAAGACTCCATGTAAAAAAATTCCTCATAAAAGTCCATGCAAGAAAACTCCTCATAAGACTCCATGCAAGAAAACTCCTCATAAGACTCCATGCAAGAAGTCTCCTAAGACTCAGTGTAAGAAAACTCCACATAAGGTTGCTTACAGAAAAACTGGAAAAAGACAAAATAAATCTCCAAAATCAAGCTCCACTGAGACAAGCTTAGACATCTCTCAGAATGCCACACCAAATACTCCGAGTAGTATCCCAGGAGATGCGTCTCCCACTCAGATGGTTCCGGACAAAACTTTCAAGGAAAAGGAAGTGTTGAGTATTGTCAAGGTAACTGACACTGAAACAGGACCTAAACATAGATTATCATCCATTCCTGGAGTATTTCCAGAAAACCTGAAAGGAAGGCAATATAAAAGTATAGTTACAGAAGATAAGTCATGTGACAGAAGTAATGAGGAACAGTGTACAACAGTATCTGTAATTAACTTGTCTAAGTCACAAACTATTTCTCAGCATTGTAAGAGGAGGGCAGCAAGTTTTAGACCAAGGAATACTTCACAAGTGAAGCTTTCCTGCGTAAGTATTAATTCTACAGTTTCAATTGTTCATAGTAGGGAGGAGGATTCAAAGACTTTGTCCTCTGAAAAGACTCTTAAGAAAAGTGTTATTGCATCTCAAGCAGGATTAGGTACTCCAGTGAAAGAGAAACGAGCTTATTCTCCAAAATGCCAGTTATCCCCAGTGAGCTATGAAACTGAGGAGAATGCAGTTAGAAAGAAAATGAAAGTATTATCACCAGAAATGTTTAGTAAAGTGTCTCATAGATTACCGTTTCCAGAAGTAGGTAATGGTGAAAAGATTGCTGATAAAGATTTAGATAAATCTTTGAGTCAGTCATGTGAGTCAGGTTCTTCTGTAACATCATCAGTCAAACTGTCTGCAAGCAACAATTTGGTTGTCCCAATTAGGATACGTCGAGCAAAGAGACAGTTGAATTTAGGTTTATCAGGCTCATCTGAAAATGTTTTGGTGGTAATGGCTGCTGATTTATGTAAGAACAATAAGTCTTCACCCGAAAAGGATAAGTATAGAGCCACAAAAACTACACCAAAGACGGATTTAAGTAAGAAGCGGGTGAGTACAGTACTCCGTAGAAGTCCAAGGAAAAGCCCAAGAAAGTTGTCGAAGTATTCATAGCGTTAACTTTAAAAACATTTTTTGTTTATATGTTTTAGTATCTGTTTACTTTTAGTCATTAGGAGAACTAGTCATGATTTTTTTTATTTTTTATGAAAGTAGGAGAGAGGCTTTACAATGTAGATGCATTGGTCTGGATTGCTATGATACTAGATCCTTTGATTTTTGAATTGGTTTGAATCCATTGGTTTGGAGTGGTGTTGGAGCAACTTTGAATATAGTGATATAGACTGCTGTACTACTAGATCCTCATTGGTCATGGTAGGTGTGAATCCAGTGATCAAGATTTTGTGATAGTGAATTCCCAGCCGGAGAAGCAGGGATTGAATCTGTGATCTGGTGTTGTATCAGAATGTTTTATAATTCTGTTGTAAAATGTATTGTATGAAGAATTTTGTTTAAAGTGGAGTTATCAGTTGCTTATATTTCATATTCATTTTTCTTAATTTATGTCCTAGCCAGTCTACAGATATTATGAATATTGGAATTAGTTAAAAGGTACAAAGCTTTTTTATTTCTCTATTTCTCTCTCTCAGCTGACTTTGTTTTTAAGTACAAGGTGTAGAGAGGTTGCAAACATTAAAAATGTATTTGATAAATAAGCTGATGAACTCAATAAGAGTCCAGCTGTAGTGAAACTTGAAAAATAATCTTAAGATGACAGAATATCAGTAAATTTTCTCATGATTTGTGTATGATCACTTTATGCATTATACTCATTCATTGTTCAGACTTTCATCTTTAATTCAGCTTTTACTTTCATCGTCATTAACTAACAGAATCTTAGCCCAAAACAAATGAATTTTCAGTCTCTTTTTACATAGTGTGGTTTTGTGTATATGTTTTAGTATCTGTTTATTTTCAAGCATAAGGAGAACTAGTCATGATTTGTTTTCTATTTTTTATAAAAGTAGGAGAGAGGCTTTACAATTTAGATGCATTTGTCTGGATTGCAATAATACTACATCCTTTGATTTTTGAGTTGGTTTGGAGTGGTGTTGGAGCAACTGAATATAGTGATATAGACTGCTGTACTACTAGATCCTCATTGGTTATGGTAGGTATGAATCCAGTCATCAAGATTTTGTGATAGTGAATTCCCAGCCAGAGAAGCAGGGGTTGAACCTGTGATCTGGTGTTGTATCAGAATGTTTTATAATTCTGTTGTAAAGTGAATTGTATGAAGAATTTTGTTTAGAGAAAGTGGAGTTATCAGTTGCTTATATTTCATATTCATTGTTTTTTAATTTATGTCCCAGCCAGTCTACAGATATTATGAACATTGGAATTGGTACAGTACAGTACTTTTTTATTTCTCTCTCATCTGACTTTGTTTTTAAGTACAAGGTGTAGAAAGGTTGCAAACATTAAAAACGTATTTGATAACTAAGCTGCTGGATTCAGTAAGAGTCCAGCTGTAGTGAAACTTGAACATAATCTTAAAATGACAGAATATCAGTAAATTTCCTCATGATTTGTGTATGATCACTTTATGCATTATACAGTCATTCTCCTAGCATTCCTTTTGTTTACATCATTCATTATACTGTAGTTAGATTCATTGCTTCTTTTCTGTTTTGCTTTTGATTTTCCTTTCTGATATAAATGCCATTTGAAAGATTTTAGTGTGTGTTAGTATCAACTTATTAAGAATTAACTTAGGTTGTATATTATGTAAAATATTAAAATTAGAATTTTTTTACAACAAAAGTATTTGAATTTTCTAGAACAAAGTGTAATTGTAAATATTTAATTTTGTACAAAGGACAATAAAATTTCCTTGCTTTCTGTATTTTTAGATGCTCATCTTTTATCACATGGTATTTAAATTCACTTGTTGCAGAATGTAACCACTTGATAGCATTCTTCAGATTCAATGGTAAAGATAAGGTAGTTAAGGACAAAGTGTTAGTGCTGAGAATAAGACAAGTTGCAGTAGTATAGAGGGGCATGAAGTGGGAGAAATTATGTCTTAGCACTATGAGTTAACCAGGTAAATGCCACTGCATTCTGATTTGCTTTAAGGGAAAAATGAGTTAATATTCTCTTTGCAAGGGAGCACCTCAGATGAATGATATACTTTAAGGGTTAAGAGGGTATGGAACACACAGGCTTGTACCACTACAGGAAGATGAAGCTGCTTGTTTAAGAGGGAGTGCAAATCAGGTTTTTAACATGATAATCGTGACAGTACCAGAGCTTAGGTGATAGCACCAACAAGGGCTGGTGTACCATGGGTCAACTTGAAACACCAACAATTACAAGCAAATGCAAGGTTTCCCTCCAACAAATACTTCATTTAATAATCAATAAAGTCATCTACTGTACCCTTGCTAAACTTAGATTCATTTTGACAAACACATTTCCACTACACCCATGACACCACTGGCCTTTGGCTAAACCTTTACAGGTCAATTCAGTCTTATGGAGATGAACTTCCCTTGATAAACCTGAATTTTATTCACCCTGAAGCAGTTTTACTTCATCACTAGTCTTTAACCTGAGTCCTAAAGGTTAGATCAGAGGCCTTCAAGCTGACTTTCATAGGTCAGGTCAAACACAGCTTCATGCTCAACCATTGACCTTAGGTCATGTCAATCCTATGAGTGTGAACCACACCTTCAGTAAATATGAATTCATTTCACCCTTGACAAATGCATCCTCAGTATGCCTTCAACATAACCATCAAGTGACATGACCCATATAGGTCAAGTCAGACACGCCACAACACCCTTGACACCTCTGACCTGACACTTATGTGCCAGGTCAAACTTATCTTTGCTACAACTGCAACACTGAGGTTCAGGTCACATGCATTGTCATTACCACATTTTCTCTTCATCTCTGACAAACATATCTTTAATACATCCTCATCACCACTACATCAGTAACATCACTATTCTTTGAGTAAACCCTGATGGGTCAGATCACTTCACTGGAGATGAATTTCACCCTTGTTAAACTTGGAATTGGCTTCACCCTCGACAGATGCATTTTCACTTCACTGGTCTTTTACCTGACTCTTACAGGTCATGTCAAAGATGCTCAAGTTCAGATTAAACACATCCTTACTACACTTTCAACACCACTGGCCATGTCTGTCCTACTGGTATGAGCCACGACCTCACACATCTTGAAATCTACAGGCCAATTTCTTCAAAAATATGTTACATATTTCTAAATTATTAAACTTGATACAATTGAATGAGAAGTGTTTAAATCACGACAGTTTTAGAAATGATTTATCAGAACACATTGGGAAGGAAGTCTTACGAAAGCCTTCACACGTTCAGTAATTTTCAAAGTATACTGATATGAGAGTAAAATATGAAGTGTAGTAACAACTATGTAAAGGAAGAAATTGCTTGTATAATTTATATGTGATTTTTCTTGAAAAACATAATTGTCCAAACAGTAACACTTATGGATGTCAAGCATTTCATAGATGCAGTAAAGGGTGTATTAAAGTTTGCTTCATTGGCTTTATGGAAGAGATACTGGTCCATCCGGCACTATGTATGGGCAATTGGTGGGAAGTACACAATAGGGGTAAGAGGGGAGTGGGTTGAATACGAGGGAGGCAGGGCAAGTCCTTGACAGAATTCGACCATCCCTAGTACAGTGGTAGTAATGTTTACAACAGTTACGACATGCTGCATAATTCCCTTCTGTTTCACATTTGACGGCAGGTGCTTGGCCTGAAGGGCATTGCCCTGGTCGTACACATACAGGGTACCTCGGGTTCGTATTGAACACTAGGTCTCCAGAACATCTGGTGGCCACAGGGTAATATCCAACACCTGAGGCTGACGGCTGACAATGAATGAAATCTGGACAGCAGTGGTGGCACTTGGGGAAGCTGCCAGGATGAAGGCATGTAGTGGCATTCAGGGGTGGGCCAAGGATGTCGGGGTTGTAGGGGCAGTTAGAAGGGGATAGGCAGTATGGGTGCTTGTCAATAGGGTTGAAAACCAGGCCCTCTGGGCAGGTCTTGCTCACTCTCATCATCCTTCCATTCGCCTGGTAACAGTGGGTAAAGGTGCTGATACATGCCTCACTCCTGGCGAAGTAACCAATCTCAGAACATGCCTGACCATCTCCAGCTGAGGTTGACGGATCTGTCAGGGGTGGTGGGGAAGAGGAGACTTGACAGGGTGCGATGCAAGCAGCTTGTTTGCTACACTGCAGTGTGTTGCGGTCAAACACTGGCCGCTCAGCAGGGCACTGACCACGCACAGGACTCAGCCCATCATGGAGGGGTAGGCATGTATAATAGAAGCGACAGTTGGTTGGATCAGGGATGACTGCCTTGGGTGTGTGACAGACTGGTGAACACAACTCCCCTGCAGTCACAGAGGTGTTAGGGGCAGGTGTTAACTGAGGGGCACATGGCTGGTAGCACTGGGCATCAGCAACGCACCGTTGTCTGTGGCTGTCAAACATGGGTCTCAGGCGGGGGCATGTGGCACGAACAGGGGTAGGTGCCAGGCTGACCACATACACGCAGACATAGTAACGGCGGCAGTTGGTTAAGTCTGGCAGGAGGATGCCAGCCCTGGGGCACTCTGGATGACACATCAGGCCCACACTCCCCTCTGGCCCCACTGTAGTAGGGATTAGGTCTGCTGTGGTGAGGCTGGTGCTTTCAGTGTCAGTGTTGGGGTCTGCTGTGGTAGGCCTGGAGCTGGTGGTAGTTGTGGTGGGGATGGTGCCAGCTGTGGTTAAGCTGGCTTCTGTTGTGACAGGGCTAGTGCCTTTTGTGGTTGGACTTGAGTCTGTTATGGTTGTGCTTGGGCTGGTGCCTGCTATGGATGGGTTTGTGCCTGGTGTGGTTGAGCTGGTTTCTGGTATGGTGGGACTGATGCTTGCTGTGGCTGAGCTGGTGCCTGCTGTGGCATGGTTGATATCTAATGTGATGGGGCTAGTGATTGCTGTGGTGAGGCTGGTGGGTCCTGTGGTTGGGTTGCTGCCTGCTGTGGCAAGGCTGGTGCCTTCTGTGGTTGAGCTGGTGGATACTGTGGTAGAGATGGTGCCTGCTGTGGTTAGGCTGTTTTCCGCTGTGTTTGGGCTGGTGGGTGCTGTGATAGGGTTGGTGCCTGGTGTGGTGAGGCTGGTGCCCGCTATGTTAGGCGGGGGTAAGATAATGGTATCCTCACACGTAGTGATGCAAGGCACGTCCCTCTGGCAACTGTAGCTAGAGAGATGGAAAATGGGTCGATCTCGTGGGCACTGGATCCTGGTCAGGTGCATCTCCTGATTCAGAATCATGCATACGTAATAATGGCGGCAATCTAGAGGGTCATGCATGACAGTATTGTGTGATGTGCACTTTGGTTGACATAACCCCGGCCGCTGCGGCTCTTCCACAGCACTGGTCGAGCTGGCTGTGGTGCCGGTGGAGGCAGGAGTGTTAGCAGTGCTGGTGGTGTTGCTTGGGCAGGTCACCACACAACGAGCATTCTTGGAGCAACTGCTTGTGTAGTGGTCAAACACAGCCTGGTGAGAGGGACACTTCATCCTGGTGGGGCTGGTCAGCGAATCATTAATGTCGGAGCAAATGTAGTAATGATGACAATCAAGCGGATCATGAACCAACGTCTGTGGCCGGATGCAAGCTGGGAGGCATGGGTCAGCTGGAGGTACTGCTGTAGAGGCCACAGATGTGTCCTGGGAACATGTTGTGATGCAGGTTGCCTCAGCCACACACACTCTGCTTCTTGTATCAAAATAGGGCCTTGAGCGTGGGCACTTGGCTCGTACTGGCTGAGGGATGACACCGTCAAGGAGGATGCAGATGTAGTAATGATGGCAGTCACTGGGATCTGAGACTCGGGAGTTCGGTTGGATACACTGAGGCAAACACTGCGGTGAGATAGTTGTCACTGGTGGGGGACCATTGTCACCCGGTGTCCCAGGAGTGCAGGAGGCAAGGCAGGAACCCTCTGCAACACACCTTCCCAGATCCTGGCTGAAGATGGGCCGCTCATGTGGGCACTGTATGCGACGAGGCCTGGCTATGACATCATTAATAAAGTAACAGACGTAGAAGTAACGACAGTCAGACGGATCTGCCAGCCAGGAATCTGGCACGAGACATACAGGTTGGCAGTTAGATGAAGGAGCTTCTGTGATAGACTCTGATGAAGTGGTGCCACCCTCATTGGACTGTGTAATGACGAGGGTTCCCGTGGGTATGGAGGTATTGGTGAAAATGATGCTGGGTTGAGTGAGATGTGTGTCAGGCGAGCTGGTGATGGATATCGGTCTTGGGGTGATAGAGTCGGAGTGAGTTGGCTGTGTGTTAATGCTGGCCGCTGTGCTTGCCGTGGTGACATTAGCGTCAGGCACTGTAGGATCTGTCGAGAGGTTGGAGGGTGGGAAGGCTGAGGTGTTTTGTAGAGGCGTTACCAGAATGGTGGCTGTGGAAGGGCACTTCGCCACACATGGTGCTTTCTTCACACATTTACCAGCGGCAGCGCTGAACGTGGGTCGTTTACGCGGACACTTGATGAGGGTGGGTATTGGGAAGAGATCCTCGGTGAACCCACAGAGGAAGAAGGACTGACAGTCGCGAGGGTCTGCAACCTTCATACCTCGCTCCGTGCAAGACACTTGGCACGTCACCTGTCCCTCCATCATCGAACCACTGGTCGGGGAACCCGTCGTTGCTCCGAGAAATGTACTCACATGAGTGCCGTCAGGGACCTCAGTCTGATCTGTAGATATTTCAGAAGCTGGTTCGCCTGCGTCAATCTCCCAGGATGTTGCAGGATCAACTGGAGCCTCTGGAAATATAGTAGTACCCGCAGCTGGCTCAGATGTAGTAGTACCTGCAGATGGCTCAGATGAAGTAGTACCTGCAGCTGGCTCAGATGCAGTTGTACCTGCAGATGGCTCGGATGTAACAACTGTGCTCATTCCAATGGTTACTCCATCACCTGCATTTGTTGTAACACTTGAAGCTGTATCAGGAGGTGATGTGTCGTCTGTAGTCACGTTAGGTAACGAAGATGCATCAGATGTTAAGGTGACCGCTGTTGTTGACTCAGATGATGTGCCTATAGTTGTTTCTGGGACCGTCACGGTTGCAGATGTTTCCGGTGATGTGATGCCCATATTTACCTCAGATGCTGTTAAATCTCCCCAAGATGTTTCAGAGGTTGTAATAACTTCTGTAGATGTCATAGGGAATGTTGTCACCTCGTCAGTTGTGCCAAGGGATGTCATAGCTTCTATCTCAGAGAACGCAGTAGCATCTGAACTGTCAGTATGTGTAGACTCAGTACATAAGGTTCGACATTTGATCCCAGCAACACACATCTGAAGGTTGGGGCTGAAGATGGGCATTACCTCTGGGCAGATGTACGAAAGGGCCACAAGTCTTCCCTCGGACTGCACACACTTGTAGTATCTGCTGCAGTTGTATGGGTGCTGTAGGCGGGAGTTGGCAGAAAGGCACTGTATATTGTTACAGTCGGAAGGTGCCATCCAGGGTATGGTTGGTTGGGGAGAAAACGTGGTGTTGGTGGCAGCTATGGTAAGAGGGGACTGTGTTATGGTGGCAGATGTAGGAATAGAAGACTGTGTTACGGTGGCAGGTATGGTGGCCAGGGGTGAGGACACTGGAAATGGTGTAATGGTGGAAACAGGTATGATGACTGATGGTGAAGCTGTGCTTGGTGATGGTGAAGTGACTGTAGCATGCATAGTGGGTGTAGTAATGTTACCTACTGGTGTGGATGATAATGATGAAGTAACAGAAGGCGTAAGAATCACTGCAGAATGTGTGGTGGTAATGGTGGCAGGTTTGGTAGTGGGTCTGTGTGTGGTGATGGTGGCAGGTAAGGTAACTGGGGTTTCTGTGGTGATGGTGGCAGGTTTGGTAGTGGGTCTGTGAGTGGTAATGGTGGCAGGTAAGGTACCTATGGTTTCTGTAGTAATGGTGGCAGGTTTGGTAGTGGGTGTGTGTGTGGTGATGGTAGCAGGTTTGGTAGTGGGTCCGTGTGTGGTGATGGTGGCAGGTAAGGTAACTGGGGTCTGTGTGGTGATGGTGGCAGGTTTGGTAGTGGGTCCATGTGTGGTGATGGTGGCAGGTAAGGTAACTGGGGTTTCTGTGGTGACAGTGGCAGGTTTGGTAGTGGGTCTGTGTGTGGTAATGGTGGCAGGTAAGGTAACTGGGGTCTGTGTAGTGATGGTGGCAGGTTTGGTAGTGGGTCCATGTGTGGTAATGGTGGCAGGTAAGGTAACTGGAGTTTCTGTGGTAATGGTAGCAGGTAAGGTAACTGGGGTCTGTGTAGTGATGGTGGCAGGTTTGGTAGTGGGTCTGTGTGTGGTGATGGTGGCAGGTAAGGTAACTGGGGTCTGTGTGGTGATGGTGGCAGGTTTGGTAGTGGGTCCATGTGTGGTAATGGTGGCAGGTGAGGTAACTGGAGTTTCTGTGGTAATGGTAGCAGGTAAGGTAACTGGGGTCTGTGTAGTGATGGTGGCAGGTTTGGTAGTGGGTCTGTGTGTGGTGATGGTGGCAGGTAAGGTAACTGGGGTCTGTGTGGTGATGGTGGCAGGTTTGGTAGTGGGTCTATGTGTGGTGATGGTGGCAGGTAAGGTAACTGGGGTTTCTGTGGTGATGGTGGCAGGTTTGGTAGTGGGTCTGTGTGTGGTGATGGTGGCAGGTAAGGTAACTGGGGTTTCTGTGGTGATGGTGGCAGGTTTGGTAGTGGGTCTGTGTGTGGTGATGGTGGCAGGTAAGGTAACTAGGGTCTGTGTGGTGATGGTGGCAGGTTTGGTAGTGGGTCTGTGTGTGGTGATGGTGGCAGGTAAGGTACCTGGAGTTTCTATGGTGATGGTGGCAGGTAAGGTACCTGGAGTTTCTATGGTGATGGTGGCAGGTTTGGTAGTGGGTCTGTGTGTGGTGATGGTGGCAGGTAAGGTAACTGGGGTCTGTGTGGTGATGGTGGCAGGTAAGGTAACTGGGGTCTGTGTGGTGATGGTGGCAGGTTTGGTAGTGGGTGTGTGTGTGGTGATGGTGGCAGGTAAGGTAACTGCGGTCTGTGTGGTGATGGTGGCAGGTTTGGTAGTGGGTGTGTGTGTGGTGATGGTGGCAGGTTTGGTAGTGGGTCTGTGTGTGGTAATGGTGGCAGGTAAGATACCTGGGGTCTCTGTGGTGATGGTGGCAGGTTTGGTAGTGGGTCTATGTGTGGTGATGGTGGCAGGTTTGGTAGTGGGTCTGTGTGTGGTGATGGTGGCAGGTAAGGTAACTGGGGTCTGTGTGGTGATGGTGGCAGGTTTGGTAGTGGGTCTGTGTGTGGTGATGGTGGCAGGTAAGGTAACTGGAGTTTCTGTGGTGATGGTAGCAGGTAAGGTAACTGGGGTCTGTGTGGTGATGGTGGCAGGTTTGGTAGTGGGTCTGTGTGTGGTAATGGTGGCAGGTAAGGTACCTGGAGTTTCTGTGGTGATGGTAGCAGGTAAGGTAACTGGGGTCTGTGTGGTGATGGTGGCAGGTTTGGTAGTGGGTCTGTGTGTGGTGATGGTAGCAGGTAAGGTAACTGGGGTCTGTGTGGTGATGGTGGCAGGTTTGGTAGTGGGTCTGTGTGTGGTGATGGTGGCAGGTTTGGTAGTGGGGCAGTGTATGGTGACAGTTGAAGGTAACGTAGCCGGGGTCTGCGTGGTGGTGGTGGTGGTAGCGGCTGGTAAGGCTGTTGGAAACAGTGTATCAGTGGCTGCGGTAACGGGCGTAGTGGTGCTGGTTGTAGAGGTGATGTGGTACAAGTCTGATACCTGACAATCGTAACCCCTGTACCAGATCTGGGTCCAGTTGGCAAATATGTGGGCGTGGTTGGAGCAGGTTACGCGGCAGCGACCCTTCAAGCCGCACCTGTGACTGAAACGATTGAAGACTGGGTTTTCTAGTGGGCAGGAGCACCGTATGAGGACCAGCTGCTCTTGAAGAAGGATACATTTGAAGAAGTGACTGCAGGAGGTCCTGTCTATGCGGATGGCTCCCTCCCGGCGACACAGAGGAAGACACAGCCCACTTCGAGTCTGTAATGAAAACAGAAGTCAAACAACAGCATGTCACCGGGACAGTAACAGGTAAGAGGATGTATTACTCTTTCCAGTAACTATGAACTGGGTTTAAGATTTTATAAACTGCAATATATATATATATATATATATATATATATATATATATATATATATATATATATATACACGGGATTACCTCCGCGCCTCCTCGGGTAGCAAGGTGTTTACTCCATATGCTAACATAAACATGGATAAATACTGCATGATAATGGACGTGCCATTCTTACCTTAGTAAGCATAAATATAGTTCGATAACGTAACACTATAATGGGCAAACCTATCCTACGAACTTCACGTTAAAGGAGTGAGCGCTCATCTGTCGAAAAGAAGAGGCTTGCTACTTCATCCTCATCTGAGTATCGTACTTAGTAGTTTAAAGTATCGTTTGCAAGAAATACTAAAGGATATTACCTTGAAGACGAGAGCACAGGCAAAGTAGGCTTTTGCATACATGGTGTTGCCTCAGTAACGTCCCAGTATCCTCAGTAACCTGCCACACTACCATGACTTAAATGACCTGACCTGTTGGGACCCGATGCCTCTTCATAGCCTGTCATATCAACACTGCTGACTTAAACTCTATGTGGTTTTGTGGTCCTACACCTTTGTATTGTGGAATATTACCTTCTCTTCTACCGCAGTGTCGAAGTCCTCCTCCTTGTAGTCGTATTCCATCAGGTCCTGTAGCAGGTCTTGCACGGGGCCGGCCTGCGTCAGGGCCACCATCAGTAGCAAGCTTCCCATCACCGTGGCCAGGGCAATCATTCTCGTTGGCCGGACCATCATGTTGTCCCCGTTTCACTCCTCGAGTTCCTGCTCTCCGCTGCAGTCAAATTTCCGTTATCTGTGTTTGGTTTGATGTCTCAGCAGCACTAACACATGACCGTCTTCCTCCTCTGTGGAACACTTCAGAGATCACCTTGCAAATACTGTTCACGAACTGAGTCAGCACTTGTATACTGTTCACAGTGTAGCACACTGGTTATTGTCCATATTCTAGTTCACTGCTTGAACATTGTTCGTGGTGTAACTAACCATATGGTGATGTTCATATTCTACCACAACCAGCACTGTTGTAATCCAGTAATGAATGCCTGGAACAATAGTTCCATATATTGTTGAGTTGTGGTTCACACGCAATGTTCAGAACCCTGAACTTGATCTTGGGAAGCACTTGTGTTTTGTTCACTAAGCCAGCGGCTACAGATGTGATAGTACAGTAACCGTCCGCTGAACAAAATCCAGGCAATGGACTTTACAAGTCGACTTTAACCGTTCCACAAGTCGTGTAGCTCGTAGCTGTATCTCAGGCTTGTCTTGCAGGCGAAGTGTGGTGTACAGTACGCATGATGTAGCTTATCACTCGTGTGTTCTGGCCCTACGACAACAGTGTAGACTTGTAGGTCTGGGCTAGCGCGCGTGTATATGTGGGAGGAGGTGTCGCCTCCACTGCTCCTGCCACAGGAGTCTTCGCCAGGATATGTTTGTTCGTCTTTAAATAGCTAAGGGCGAGGACGATGACCTCCGTCAGACCACGAGTTGCGACCAACCTCCACCAGCGGAGGACCCACGAGGACCTTTCCTCGCAGGCCATCCGCACTGTACAACACAGACTCATCCTCCCACAGGTGTGTACACTGCCATCCTACCATACTGCAACTCTTGCCCCAACAAGGCTGAGTCTCAGCCACCATGTCCTCTGTAGGAAAAAAAAAAATATGTATAATTCAAACGGAGGTAAAGTGAGCTGGGGATTGGTGGGTCCCGTACAGCGTGACTCCACACACACACACACACACACACACAACACACATACACACACACACACACACGCGGACGCTCACCTCTGCGTACCTCAACCAGAACGACCAATTGTGTACATGTGTGAGTGCGTGTATTTGTAGTGAGCTTGAATGTTAAGATACATGTCTTCAAGCACATAGCGCGCCTGTGTTTTGCGCATATATATATATATATATATATATATATATATATATATATATATATATATATATATATATATATATATATATATATAATCATAGAGAATAAGGGAGAAAGAATTCTACTATTGTGTCATAAAAGGTGAGTAACAAGAGTGGGTGGGGTTGGGGGCTGGAAATCTTCCTTTCTTGTATGAACATTTTAGAGGGGAAAACGAAATATGAAGACGAGCAAGGATTTTTGCCTCAATTCCTCAGTCATCTTTGTGTGTGTGTATGTGTGTCTGTGGCTTGCACTGCCCGTACCAACTCGCCCGTATCATGGTCACAGAGCATGATCCAAGATCATTGTGGTATTGTACATTCCTCCTTAATTTCCTTCTCAGTTTTCCCATGAGTCTCGTCGCTTGGCGACTCTGCACTGTAAACATTGAATACACAAGACCATGTACCTCTCTTTACCGCATCCTGAACGCTTTTGTTGGTTTAGACTCCCTTCGCTGCTACCCGGCATCCTCTTAAGAGCTATTATGTCGCTTGTACACGCTTATCAACAGGTATATTTCATATCCGTGATGGAAGAATTCTCTTTTATCCACAGCCAGCCTTTCGAGGGATAACATCATCAGGCAATAAAAGATCCACGAATCCCACAGAAACTCTCGTTTGTCAATTAACGGCATAAGTCATGATCACGGGGCAGTGAACGGCGCTTCGTCCCTCTCCTCAGCGTGCTGGTATGCCGATAGATGTTTGATCAACATTTTCTTATGACTGATTACTTTATAGCTGCTTCTGTTTGCCCTGTGATACACAGTTGGTTACCCATGTTCTTGACAATACACTGAAAAATGTTTTATATTTGTTCCTCTAGCGGCGTCCCTTACTGTGTTTCGTCCACACCCGGGGTCCTGCCATACTCAGCTTTCAGTGCTTAACTTCAGCGAATCCATTCACCATCTTCTCCCAGATATTGAGTTCCTGTCTTCATATCACACGATGGATCTTTTGGCATAACTGTCACCTTGGATTAGTAACTCTGAGGTTCTTACGAAAGTTCCTTGTGGGCCGCGTTGCCAGGCACACCTGAGTAATGATACTAGTGAGACCTTCCCATACGTAACCTTATCTCTCCTGGTGCAGAATTTTATCAGTAAAAGCGACAGTCAGCCTCCCTAACTTCACTCTCTTCTTGAACCTTCAGGTTTCTCTCACCATCACTGTCTACTCATTTTAATGTCTCAAAATCTCTCTCGAACATGTTAACTCCCTTCTACATCGTCAACAGGTATTGTCATCTTATCTTTCGAGAATAATGAATTATGAAACCTGAGGCCATAACGAGACTCATCATCACGGATCAGCACGACAGTGAGCCTACACCAGTCACAGGTCAGCTGGACACGTAAGCTGGCTGTATCATGTCGCCAGTTTGCTGCATCTGTCTTCAGCACCGTAAGTTGTCAATTTTTGCTGATGTTCTATAACGCTGTACCCCTTGCCATGTCACGTTGTACCGTATCGCAGCCCCATATAACCAGCCATGCACCACCAGTCCTCTAGAACCAGCCTGTACCATAAGCCCCTCACCACCTTACCGTACCATCAACCCAAGTCATTACAGGATCCAGAGAGTAAAGTCAGTCGTGTTTGACATGTAAACATTACATCAGTCTGTTTCTTCTCCAGCTCCGCTCAACCTCATATACTCACAGACTCACAAACACATATACATACATACATACATACATACATACATTTATATATATATATAATGTATATGTGTGTGTGTTTGTGTGTGCATTACTTGCTGGAGGACCTAGACAAAAGCAAAGTTAGTCTGATACACAGTTGATAAAATTCATCAGTTCTGTGTACAGTGTAATTAGGATTGGACAGATTGAAGGGCAACGATGCGATAATTATCTATCAGGAAGTAAACTGCAGGAATGTATGCGTAAGTGAGACTTTGGAATACATAAGAAGGACAGACTACAGGAGACTTGATGGTACAGGACAAGGTCATCTGCCGGAGGACAGTAGTAGTACGCTGAGATCAGATCTTATTTCTGGTGTAGACAGGCGAGTAGAGCAGAAGGAACCTCCTCATCCAACACTCCCTCCACCTCTAAAGCTAGTTGGGGGAAATAGCAGTGAAGGAGTACCATGTGGTGTGGAGAGAGTAGACTTTACAGGAATGTGTAAACGGGAAAAGTTCTTACCTCGTACTGTAGAGGGAGGGCTTTCACGGGAAGAAGCTCAGCTCAAGTCTGAAACGGGAAAGAATGGCTGAATTTTAATGGGTGAAGTAAAATATATTTCCTCCTGAAAGAGAACATACATAATACATACATTCGTACATACATATCTACGAACATACATACATACATAGGTACGTCTATACGCTACACACACACAGCGGAGTTGACCTCCACCAAACACAGGTTAGCCAGCTCATCACGCACACCTCCCATTACCTCTGGCTGCTTGGCATTACCTATTGTGTCTCCTGTCGTCTGGCTCCCCATCGTCTGTTTATTTTCTTCTGTCTCGTTCCCGTCATAGGCTGTAGGGTCTCTCTCATTCTCTCTTACCCTCTCACTCTAGCTGTCTGTCTTTCCTCATGCTTGTCTGGCTTTGTCCTTACTCTTATCGCACCTACATTTGTCGTCTCCGAACCTCTGTCTGTGATGATGTAGGATTCCACTTCCTTGTTGCATTCATCACACACACTTCTCTCTTTCTATCGGAGTCTCGCTCCCTTTCCCTATCTCTGTTTCTTCAGGTATCGATCTGTTGTTGTCTCCTGTTATACACTCGTGTTTCGTGACCAGTCCTTCCCGTTAACAGTTATCATCCCTAGTCTCCAACGGGAAGTGGTTTAGCATTCCTTCATGTAATGCCATTTGCCATCACCCGTGAACTGGAGGACCGATATGCTTTTGTTGGTTGTGTTCCGCAAGACGGAGGGAGATGGCGTCACCTGGCTTGGTCGTGCTCTCTCCAGGTACCCCACACAGGTAGACACACATATCCACAAACTCACAAGAATCCGTACAAACACACAACCACACATACACCTGCCAGGAGTGGACTCGCACAAACTCCACAGTTGGTCACACATGTTGGTGGAGTTCAGCCTATGAAGTGGAGGGTAATGAGGCTGGGTACAGAGAGAGTGAAGGCGTCAATATGATCCTAACATTGCAGGAAACTGGCTATATGAGAAGGGTCGACATTATACCCTAACTGTGACCAGAACATTACGTCCGAAAATGAGAAAAACTAAGCCTAGATAGATTATGTTTCTCACGTTTGGTCGCCTTTGGTAAAATACATAGACCTAATAGATAGACACTACAGAGGGGAAACAAACTTTGTTACTTCAAATACGACATCATTTCCAGGGAGAATTTAGAAGCTATAAATTTGTCATCCTTAAAAAGCATGAATAACGGGAGACTCGATCATAGTCTTCAAGTTCTAAACCAAATCGACAACGTCGACAGTTACCAGTTCCGTAAAATAATCAAAGATCAAATCAGTAAGCGAAGCAAAGAAAAAAAAGACACTCGCTAAAGAAACTGTAAACAATAACTTTTACAGAGATAGCAGCTGGTAAACAGTGAGATAGCAGCTGGTAAACAGTGAGATAGCAGCTGGTAAACAGTGAGATAGCAGCTGGCAAACAGTGAGATAGCAGCTGGCAAACAGTGAGATAGCAGCTGGCAAACAGTGAGATAGCAGCTGGCAAACAGTGAGATAGCAGCTGGTAAACAGTGAGATAGCAGCTGGCAAACAGTGAGATAGCAGCTGGTAAACTGAGATAGCAGCTGGTAAACAGTGAGATAGCAGCTGGCAAACAGTGAGATAGCAGCTGGTAAACAGTGAGATAGCAGCTGGCAAACAGTGAGATAGCAGCTGGTAAACAGTGAGATAGCAGCTGGCAAACAATGAATTAAGTGATGAAACCGAATCCAGACAGCATACAGGAGATTTAATAGTCATGTGATGGGGGCCCACTAGTGTAGATCTCCCTTTCCATACAATACAAATAGGTAATTACAAAGTCTTTATCCACACACACAGACACACACACACACACACACAGACACACACACACACACACACATACACACACACACACACACACACACACGCACAGGTCAGCAGGGAACCGCCGGTTGTGAAATTGCCAAAGTCATTTTTCTTTCCTTCGCGTCAGCTTCTTTGTTCTTGCTGTTGTTGCTGGCCGATCATGACACCTCCAGTGTTTTAGGAATGGGTCTCATGCGAGACCTTCCAAAGTGATTTATTTTACTTAAAAAGGTCGAATATCCAGGTTCCTGACCTGACCACCGGAGTAAATAGTCCAATCTAACCCTCCTTGTAGTACCATTGCAGCGACGCCACGACGCAATCATGCTTCCGTTCACATTCACCTCCTGAGTCGTGCTATACCGTATGGAACCATACTGGACACTTTCCTCCTGAACTACTTGTGATTATCTTGCAATAAGTGACTCCCATATGACATCGTGTCTGTTCATCTGTCTGTCTGTCCCACATGGCTAAAAATTTTCACCCTGGCCTCTTACGGTACCCGTGGAGCTGAAGGGATTCCTCTTCGTCCAGTGACCAGATGAAGGGAAGGGGTCAAGACCCCTTCCCTTCCTCCAGGAACATGAGCAGGCTGACTGAAACTCCAGCTCGTGGCGAGAGCTGGGAGCAGCGTCATGTGGCCGCTGGAACACATCAGAACCTTGATGGTCTATGGTCTGGGTCTGTGGTCTAGCCGCGTGAACTGATTCCTACGGGCCACTCGCATGACTGGTCCTCTCATGGCTAGTCCCCTACCGATCAGTCCTATCACGGCCGGTTCTGTGGCACCCTGGAGCATATGTCACTATGGGGAGTCCGGCATCTTATGATTTTTGGTCACGCAGGAGCATTGACATCATGGAGGCTCTGGCTCCCTGGAGGCCATGGCACAATGAAAGCTCTTGCACGTTCGGGGCTGTAGTCCCGAGGTGCCTTCGGCAGTCTATGGCTGGGAGAAAAGCTCATCACGAAAGGATCTAACTCAGTGGAAGGGATAGCACAGTGGGAAAAAGACCAGCCCATAGTCTGCCACCCACTACAATATGTGTCTGTGTGTGTGTGTGTGTGTGTGTGTGTGTGTGTGTGGCTGTCCGTCCTCTGCTCTGCCAGCTCCCACACGATGCGAGTCACGGTGTGTCTATACTAAGAGAGACACCGGTCAATGACTCCTCACAAGACCACACACACACACACACACACACACACACACACACACACACGCATGGCATGATTTGCAGGATTCTTTTAGTCGAGGTGAACACATGCCCGTCTGATGCTCCAGGTAGGGAGGAGACGTGTTCCAGCCTCACCCAGGTGATCTGTTCAGGAGACTATACAGTACACCGCTGTACTCTGATAAAAAAAAAAGGTCTGTTTAGGAGGAAGATGAGCAGTACACTGAGAGAAACACCTCCACCACTCGACCCTAAGATAACTACCTGTAGTGGCAGCCTAACTGTCCTCTGTTTATTTAGGTGCAAATGCTGACGCTGTAACCAGTTACATCTTGGGCATATGTCACTTGTTTCTGTTGAATAATTCCTTGGTTTTGACGGTCATGAAAGACAGACAAAATTATAAATAGAATTATTACGATAACATAGAACTGGAACGAGAGAGAGAGAGAGAGAGAGAGAGAGAGAGAGAGAGAGAGAGAGAGAGAGAGAGAGAGAGAGAGAGAGAGAGAGAGAGAGAGGGGACAAATGATCCGGCAGAGTCTTGTGTGTCTAGAGCAAATAATCAGCCCTCCAACCTGGCGACTTGCCCTCCCCAACCAACCTCCTCCCTTTCCAACCAACCTGCACCCTCCTCAACCAACCCACATCCTCCCCAACCAACCTCCACCCTTTCCAACCAACCTGCACCCTCCTCAACCAACCCACATCCTCCCCAACCAACCTCCACCCTTTCCAACCAACCTGCACCCTCCTCAACCAACCCACATCCTCCCCAACCAACCTCCACCCTCTCCAACCAACCTGCACCCTCCTCAACCAACCCACATCCTCCCCAACCAACCTCCACCCTCTCCAACCAACCTGCACCCTCCTCAACCAACCCACATCCTCCCCAACCAACCTCCACCCTCTCCAACCAACCTGCACCCTCCTCAACCAACCCACATCCTCCCCAACCAACCTCCATCCTCTCCAACCAACCTGCACCCTCCTCAACCAACCCACATCCTCCCCAACCAACCTTCACCCTCTCCAACCAACCTGCACCCTTCTAAACCATCCCACATCCTCCCTAACCAACCTCCACCCTCTCCAACCAACCTGCACCCTTCTAAACCATCCCACATCCTCCCCAACCAACCTCCACCCTCTCCAACAAATCTGCACCTTCCTCAACCAACCCCCACGCTCGACAACCAATACCCAGCATTCACAACAGACCTCCTCTCTCCATAAATTCTCACCTTCCACAACCAATCTTCAACCCCCTTTACTATATCTTACCCTCAGCAACCAACTCCTGCCCTCCACAACCAATACCCATTGTTCAAAACCAACTCTCACCCTCCAGAAACAACTCCCCACCCTCTACGATCAACCCCCTACTTCTACAACCAACCCCCTCTAAATTAAACCACCCACAACCTCTACTCCGTACTCTACAAACAAACCTCACCCTCTATTAACAACATCCCACTCTCTACTACCAATCCCTTCCTCCTACAACCATCCCCAGCTTCTAAAACCAACCCCCAATCTCTCCACGATTAACCCCACCCCTACTAACAATACCCACCCCTTCACAAACAAATCCCATCTTCTACAATCAACCCCCAACCCTCAACTAACAACAACTACCCTTTACGAACAATACCTCACCCTCCCACTCACATTATTTTGCCTATATGTCTTCCCAGTAGGCCAGGACAGTCCATTACTAGGAAGTCTGGGACGGTTAGGTAAAGTATAATCTTAATATCTAATGAAGAACATTACACAAGTAATAATTATATATATATATATATATATATATATATATATATATATATATATATATATATATATATATATATATATATATATTACCTAATCGCTTTTTTCGCTACAGTGAGGTAGTGTCAGCGACAAACAAACTTTTGTTAAATGAATTTTCTACGTGTTTTCGACTTTATGAGCTCTAAGGATTTGCTCTATCTGATTTCAAAGGATTTTGTTGGTCTACCCATAAAAAAGTGGCTTTTTAATCATGTCCAGCCATCAACTACAGAAGGAAGTAAATCATCCTTAAAAAATCCGATAAAAAAACAACAATCCATAGAGAAAAATAATGTATGTTGGTCGGGTTAGCTTCGAAAATATTTAGATTAGTGTACCCAAAGAAATTGAGGCAGTTTTCTCAAGGGAATATCAAAGAAAATGGATACAATATTAGGGATACTCTAACAAATATGTTTAGACAGTCTACGTAGTAGATCCACTTCCGATAGTTGATGTGAGTGGCAAGAACAGCAGCATACCTGCTTCTGTTCATGTTAGCTGGTCTGAACGGTAAGGCCTGCAGGTAGATAAGATGTAATTAGCTATTTGTACTTTGCTGTACACTCGTGGGGCCCCGTCTCTTGAACTTTACCTTTTATCATTATGTACTGTGTTCACAACCACTATTTCGCTGCTCACTTTATTCGTCGTTTACCGGCAGTCTAGGTACTAGTGAGAGAGATGTATACTTCTCTTATGATTAGCGTATGAGCAAAATGTTTGGTAGTCTGGATGCATGTGAGGGGGGGGGTTCTGATGTTGTGGTTGGATGCAAGGACCTTCTGTTTCAGCCGGATATGATGTCCCTAATTGAAAAATAAACATTATATACTGTAATTTTTCTAAAGAATTATCATGATTGTCTTAAGGTGGTGTTGTGCTCTATGGAAGGACCTCTGATGTGTGCTGGAGGCCATATCTAGGGGTACTGCCCCCGCCGTGGAAATAGTTACTGTGAGTGAAGCTCCCTTCTTGTCTGTAATAGTTTTTGCTGTTGTTATTCTTATTCACATTTGTATTAGACTGTTGATGAGAATGTTCTTTTGGATCTGTATCATAATGCAATTTCAACATATACATATCGTGTACCATAATTTGTACAACTAATTAACATTTACTTTATGTCGCCTGTGTATTACTTTTCTCTTCGTTTCATCCTTAAACCTCCTGTACCTCTCTGTGTACTTGTTGTTATGTTGCTGTACCTACGAGGTATTTTGCATTTCATATACGTAATAATGTCGTAGTTTTATATTTTGTAACCGTAATTTGTGGTGATTTTACCACGGCAAAGTTTTCATTTTATCATTTGTATTCATGTTCATAAACTTTATATACCAATTACCTCTTTAACTGTCGTCTCATTTTGTCAATAAATGTCAATAAATTTCTTATCTTTCCTATAGGGTAGGAATGACCGACCGGTTTCCAGTGACCTCCCTAGTGATACCTCCTGACCTCAACGGGAAAGAAAACACCTCCAGCCGTAGCCTCTTCATCTCTAAGGAAGGGCGTGGCCTCCAGCACAAGACAGATGCCACCCCGTATAGCACAACACTTGCCTCAAGATCATCTGGACTCGTATGTCTGGACTCGTGTGAAGTAAGAATATTAATGTGTCACGCTGTCGCAGGAACCAGCGTCCCCAGCCGGAGCAGGGAGACAACCCACACGTCCAACCAACGCCACCAGAACATGCACCCGGATACTCAAACGTACTCTCTTTACGCTCAAACCTGTACAACGATACGAGACTCGCATACCGTTCTCGCTAAGGTATCCTTAGCTCACTGTAGGACCTTCCTGCACGAGGCGGGAATCCTTGGTTCAGACATGACACACAAGAGTACGAAAGGACAAAGACAAACACACGTACGTAGAGAAGTCATAGACAAAAGCTAGAAGAGGGCATCGAAGATGGCACTAGCATTAAGAAAGATGAATTAAAGATTAAGGTTACAAGTCTTGAATTCGTCCACCATGGGAGAGAGAACAATAAGGAGTGACCTGGTGACAAGTTTTTAAGTCTTTAAACCTGCTTGATGATATCAACAATGAACTATTCTTGGAAAGATACAAGAGTATAATATCCAGGGGACACAGTATGAATTCAAGTAAAAAGGTTATTAGAAAAGATGTAAATTAGAAATTTTATAGTATGAAAGTCGTGGATAAAGGAAATAAACTGAATGATGAATGTGTGAATGTGGACAGCATTACACAAGTTTAGAAGGTTGTGTGACAACAGTGAAAGTTCAAGAGTAGAACTGTCCCTAGTGTATAGTTACGTGATTCTACACACACATTGTGAATACTCTGGAAACAATTGGGCATGACGTGACCACATGAGTTTACTCAGCGTGTCTTCAGACCCACATGGAAGACTACAACACACACACAGAGCATTAGGAAGCGAGAGATGAAGCCTTGAAGACGAAGTAGCAACTGAGACAAGGACAATAGGGATCTGCTCATTGTTCTTACACATCAGCTAATAAGGATTTAAGGATGACCTGTAAGGCTCAAACGAGGATTCGAACATGATTCTCACTACTTATATTCAGGCAAGTCTACACATAGCAAAGATTCGAAGATGCGCAGCAAATACTGAAATGAAGAGGATACGAATATCTATACTTATGGTAAAGACTCCGCTGTGTGGAACGATGCACTGAAAGGACGTGTAGCTAAGATGTAAATATATTTAGAAAAGATGTTAAGGCAAGTAAGATGGGTTCAGGCTCATGTATGAAGGGTTCAGATGTATTTTTGTCATGAGAATCCTGATATAAGAAGCCATGAATGAAAGTTATACAACACATAAACCTATAATCGTAAAATATATACATCATAAGTTAATGATAAGAATGCTAAAGTAATGGATGGAAAACAAACGAACGCTACTAGAATAAGAAAAAGAAATATGCGAGACGTTTGGCCAAGATGGAGGAGCGGTAGGGGAGCGGGAGGAAGAGCTATGGGAGGGGAGAGTCAGGGGTGATGAGGCAGTGGGAGGGGAAAGGACATGTCCAGTAGTGGGTGATTAACAAAGGGGGGGAGAGGAGATGCGTCGGTCTGGGTAATAAAGCATGGAATGGTTAGTGTCTTGCAATCCCTGTAAAGGAATGGCTGTCATGAATATCTTCATCTCAAGGGATCAACAATCTCATTTTACTTCTGAAAAACCTGTCCATCTTTCCCTGTTTACTGTCGCTATTCCCATCATCTCTCCAGACCCCGAGTCCTCAACAGTGTCTCAAGATCTTTCTAGTGTTGAGGTACATCCCATTCGTCCTTGGGACTGGGGTGTTCCTCAGTATACGAGTGGAAGGAGCGTCTGTCTAGCAAGGAGGGACGTCCTCAGGTTCAGAAAGTACATAAAGTCAGTTTTAGCAGTAAGACAAAAACAATTTAGATCCTCTTGTCCGTCAGTTTTCTTTGCTCTTCTGTTCTCATGTTTATTTCACTGTCTTTGACAAACTTATTTCCCCAGATTGTCTTGTTATTCTTGACATGACTTCGCTTCTAACACCATATTCTAACAGTGTGTACACTCCTAGCCACCTCCAATCTCCTTATACGAGACTGACTATCGGCCAGCTCTGTGTCCTCTGTAATGGAGGGAACCCAGCTCTGTTTAAAAAGATATACATAAGTATACGTATGTAAGTAGGAGAGATGGCCAGAGAGCGTTACTGGACTACGTGTTGATAGGCGCGTGAAAGAGAGACTTTTGGATGTTAATGTGCTGAGAGAGGCAACTGGAGGGATGTCTTATCATCTTGTGGAGGCGATGGTGAAGATTTATAGAGGTTTTCAGAAAAGAAGAGAATGTTGGGATGAAGAGAGTGGTGAGAGTAAGTGAGCTTGGGAAGGACACTTAAGTGAGGAAGTACCAGGAGAGACTGAGTGCAGAATGGAAAAAGGTGAGAGCAAAGGACGCAAGGGGAATGGGGGAAGAATGGGATGTATTTAGGGAAGCAGTGATGGCTTGCGTAAAAGATGCTTGTGGCACGAGAAACGTGGGAGGTGGGCGGATTAGAAAGGGTAGTGAGACGTGGGATGAAGAAGTAAGATTATTAGTGAAAGAGAAAAGAGAGGCATTTGGACGAATTTTGCAGGGAAATAGTGCAAATGACTGGAAGATGTATAAAAGAAAGAGGCAGGTGGCCAAGAGAAAGGTGCAAGAGGTGAAAAAGAGGGCAAATGAGAGTTGGGGTGAGAGAGTATCACTAAATTTTAGGGAGAATAAAAAGGCGTTTTGGAAGGAGGTGAATAAAGTGCGTAAGACAAGAGAACAAATGGGAACATCGGTGAAGGGGGCCAATGGTGAGGTCATAACAAGTAGTGGTGATGTGAGAAGGGGATGGAGTGAGTATTTTGAAGGTTAGTTGAATGTGTTAGATGATAGAGTGGCAGATATAGGGTGTTTTGGTCGAGGTGGTGTGCGAAGTGAGAGGGTCAGGGAGAACTGTTTGGTAAACAGAGAAGAGGTAGTGAAAGATTTGCGGAAGATGAAAGCCGGCAAGGCGGGATTGGATGGTATTGCAGTGGAATTCATTAAAACAAGAGGGTGACTGTGTTTTTGACTGGTTGGTGAGGATATTCAGTGTATGTATGGCTCGTGGTGAAGTACCTGAGGATTGGCGGGATGCATGCATAGTGCCACTGTACAAAGGCAAATGGGATAAAGGTGAGTGTTCAAATTACAGAGGTATAAATTTGTTGAGTATTCCTGGGAAATTATATGGGAGGGTATTGATTGAGAGGGTGAAGGCAGGTACAGAGTATCAGACTGGGGAAGAGCAGTGTGGTTTCAAAAGTGGTAGAGGATGTGTGGATCAGGTGTTTGCTTTGAAGGATGTATGTGAGAAATATGTAGAAAAATAAATGGATCTGTATGTAGCATTTATGGATCTGGAGAAGCCATATGATAGAGTTGATAGAAATGCTCTGTGGAAGGTATTAAGAGTATACGGTGCGGAAGGCAAGTTGCTAGAAGCAGAGAAAAGTTTTCATCGAGGATGTAAGGCATGTGTACGAGTAGGAAGAGGGGAAAGTGATTGGTTTCCAGTGAATGCCGGTTTGCGGCGGGGGTGCGTGATGTCTCCATGGTTGTTTAATTTGTTTATGGATGGGGTTGTTAGGGAGGTGAATGTAAGAGTTTTGGAGAGAGGGGCAAGTTTGCAGTCTGTTGTGGGCTTGGGAAGTGAGTCAGTTGTTGTTCGCTGATGATACAGCGCTGGTGGCTGATTCAGGTGAGAAACTGCAGAGGTTGGTGACTGACTTTGGTAAAGTGTGTGAGAGAAGAAAGCTGAGAGTAAATGTAAATAAGAGCAAGGTTATTAGATACAGTAGGGTTGAGGGTCAGGTCAACTGAGAGATAAGTTTCAATGGAGAAAAACTAGAGGAAGTGAAGTGTTTTAGATATCTGGGGGTGGATTCAATAGCGGATGGAACCATGGAAGCGGAAGTGAATCACAAGGTGGGGGAGGGGGCAAAGGTTCTAGGAGCGTTGAAGAATGTGTGGAAAGCGAGAACATTATCTCGGAAAGCAAAAATAGCTATGTTTGAAGGAATAGTGGTTCCAACAATGTTATATGGTTGCGAGGCGTGGGCTATAGATAGGCTTGTGCAGAGAATGGTGGATGTGTTGGAAATGAGATGTTTGAGAACAATATGTGGTGTGAGGTCGTTTGATCGAGCAAGTAATGAAAGGGTAAGAAAGATGTGCGGTAATAAAAAGAATGTGGTTGAGACAGCAAAGGAGTGTGTATTGAAATGGTTTGGTCACATGGAGAGAATGAGCGAGGAAAGATTGACAAAGAGGACATATATGTCAGAGGTGGAGGGAACGAGAAGTAGGAGACCAAACTGGAGGTGGAAGGATGGAGTGAAAAAAGATTTTGATCGATCGGGGCCTGAACATGCAGGAGGGTGAAAGGCGTGCAAGGAACAGAATGAACTGAAATGTGGTATAAACTATGGAAAGTTTTGTGGGGCCTGGGTGTGGAAAGGGAGCTGTGGTTTCGGTGCATTACACATGACAGCTAGAGACTGAGTGTGAACGAATGTGGCTTTTGTTGTCTTTTCCTAGCGCTACCTCGCGCATGTGCGGGGGGAGGGGGTTACCATTTCATGTGTGGCGGGATGGCGACGGGAATGAATAAGGGCAGTAAGCATGAATATGTCCATGTGTTTATATGTATTTGTCTGTGTATGTATATTTATGTATACATTGAAATGTATAGGTATGTCTATGTGGGTGTGAGGGCGGGTATGTATATACATGTGTATGTGGGTGGGTTTGCCCATTCTTTCGTCTGTTACCTTGCGCTACCTCACTAACGCGGGAGACAGCGACAAAGTATAATAACTAAATAAAATATAAATGAATAACCTCGGGGGATTTTTTAGCTCAAAATCTTTTTTGTTTCAAAATCGAAATATGACATAATGAAAGGCTTTTATACTTCGAATTATTACGGAAAATACCCTATAATTCTTCCCCAAGACGACAAATACTCATCAAATACGAACTTAATCATCAAAAACTCCTATGAAAGATTAACCATTAATTACTTCTTACTTAGAGGCCATCCTTCTTCAGATTTTAATGGAAATCTGGGTATAAGTGCTATTCTATATGGTGATTAAGGATATTAATTATAATTATATCAATATGTTAATTACTCGACTAATTACATGAATTTTAAGGTTCTGGACAAAGATTCTTAGTCAGCAGACGTAAAAGCATCTATGCTGAAATTTTGAGGGAAATCTATTTTTTCAAAAAAAGATAAATACAAAATATTTGGCTCAGATTTTCAACTTGTTCAGATTGTAATGAAAATCTGGGTATAAGTGCTATTATATATGGTGATTTAGGATATCGAGTCAAAAGACTGCATTTCGTAAAATTTAGCGCTTAATTACAAACTTAATATTAATTATGATTATATTAATATGCTAATTACTCGACTAATTACACGAATTTTAAGGTTTGACAACAGATTCTTATTCACCAGAGGTAAAGGCATCTACATTGAAATTTTGAGGAGAATCTGTTTTTTCAAAAAAATCAAGAAAAATCCAAGGCCTTGGATAATATTTGGTTCAGATTTTCAACTTGTTCAGATTGTAATGAAAATCTGGGCATAAGTGCTGTTCTATAGGGTGATTAAGGATATCGAGTCAAAAGACTCCATTTCGTAAAATTAAGCGCTTAATTACATACTTGATAGTAATTATGATTATAATATGCTAATTACTCGAATAATTACACGAATTTTTTTTTAAGGTTTTGACCACAGATTCTTATTCTGCAGAGGTAAAATCATCTACGCTGAAATTTTGAGGAAAATCTATTTCAAAAAAATCGAGAAAAATAATATTTGCCTCAAATTTTCAACTTGTTCAGATTTTAATGAAAATTTCGGCATAAGTGTTATTCTATATGGAGATTAAGGATATCGAGTCAAAAGACTGCATTTCGTAAAATTAAGCGCTTAATTACATATTTAATATTAATTATAATTATATTAATATGCTAATTACTCGACTACTTACACGAATTTCAAGGTTATGATCATAGATTCTTATTCACCAGAGGTATAAGCATCTACGCTGAAATTTTGAGGAGAATCTGCTTATCAAAAAAATCAAGAAAAATCCAAGGCTATAATAATACTTGGTTCAGATTTTCAACTTCTTCAGATTTTAATGAAAATCTGGGTACAAGTGCTATTCTATATGGTGATTAAGGATATCGAGACAAACGACTGCATCTCGTAAAATTAAGCGTTTAATTACATACTTGATATTAATTATAATTATAATATGCTAATTACTCGACTAATTATACGAATTTCAAGGTTTTGATCACAGATTCTCATTCTGCAGAGGTAAAAGCATCTACACTGAAATTTTGAGGAGTACCTATTTTTCAAAAAAAATCAAGAAATATTTGGCTCAGATTTTCAACTTCTTCAGATTTTAATGAAAATCTGGGTATAAGTGCTATTCTATATGGTGATTAACGATATCGAATCAAAAGACTGCATTTCGTAAAATTAAGCGCTTAATTACATACTTAATAATTATAATTATATTAATATGCTAATTACTCGACTAATTACACGAATTTTAAGGTTTTAACCACAGATTCTTATTGAGCAGAGGTAAAAGCATCTACGCTGAAATTCTGAGGAAAATCTATTTTACAAAATAATATTTGGCTCAAATTTTCAACTTGTTCAGATTTTAATGAAAATTCCGGCATAAGTGCTATTCTATGTGGTGATTAAGGATATCGAGTCAAAAGACTGCGTTTCGTAAAATTAAGCGCTTAATTACATACTTAATATTAATTATAATTTCATCAATATGCTAATTACTCGAGTAATTTCAGGAATTTTAAAGTTTTGACCACAGATTCTTATTCAGCAGAGGTAAAAGCATCTACTCTGAAATTTTGAGGAGAATCTATTTTTCAAAAAAAATCAAGAAAAATCCAAGGCCATTGGATTATAATATTTGGGTCAGATTTTCAACTTGTTCAGATTTTAATGAAAATCTGGGTGTAAGTTCTGTTCTATATGGTGATTAAGGATATCGAGTCAAAAGACTCCATTTCGTAAAATTAAGCGCTTAATTACATACTTAATAGTAATTATGATTATATTAATATGCTAATTACTCGAATAACCACACGAATTTTAAGGTTTTGACCACAGATTCTTATTCTGCAGAGGAAAAATCATCTACGCTGAAATTTTGAGGAAAATCGATTTTTTCAAAAAAATCGAGAAAAATTCAAGGCTATAGCCTATAGCCGTGGATAATATTTGGCTCAAATTTTCAACTTGTTCAGCTTTTAATGAAAATTTCGGCATAAGTATTATTCTATATGGAGATTAAGGATATCGAGTCAAAAGACTGCATTTCGTAAAATTAAGCGCTTAATTACATATTTAATATTAATTATAATTATATTAATATGCTAATTATTCGACTAATTACACGAATTTCAAGGTTTTGATCACAGATTCTTATTCACCAGAGGTATAAGCATTTACGCTGAAATTTTGAGGAGAATCTATTTATCAAAAATATCAAGAAAAATCCAAGGCCTTGGATAATATTTGGCTCAGATTTTCAACTTCTTCAGATTTTAATGAAAATCTGGGTATAAGTGCTATTCTATATGGTGATTAAGGATATCGAGTCAAAAGACTGCATTTCGTAAAATTAAGCGTTTAATACATACTTAATATTAATTATAATTATATTAATATGCTAATTACTCGACTAATTACACGAATTTCAAGGTTGGGATCACAGATTCTCATTCTGCAGAGGTAAAAGCATCTACGCTGAAATTTTGAGGAGTACCTATTTTTCAAAAAAAATCAAGAAAAATCCAAGGCCTTGGATAATATTTGGTTCAGATTTTCAACTTGTTCAGATTTGAATGAAAATCTGGGTATAAGTGTTATTCTATATGGTGATCAAGGATATCATGTGAAAAGACTCCATTTCGTAAAATTAAGCGCTTAATTACAAACTTAATATTAATTATAATTATATTAATATGCTAATTGCTCGACTAGTTACACGAATTTTAAGGTTTTGACCACAGATTCCTATTCTGCAGAGGTAAAATCATCTACGCTTAAACTTTGAGGAAAATCTATTTTTTCCAAAAATTCAAGAAAAATCCAAGGCTAATTACTTGGATAATATTTGGCTCAAATTTTCAACTTTTTCAGATTTTAATGAAAATTTCGGCATAAGTGTTATTCTATATGGAGATTAAGGATATCGAGTCAAAAGACTGTATTTCGTAAAATTAAGCGCTTAATTACATACTTAATATTAATTATAATTTTATCAATATGCTAATTACTCGACTAATTACACGAGTTTTAAGGTTTTGACCACAGATTCTTATTCACCAGAGGTAAAGGCATGTACGCTGAAATTTTGAGGAGAATCTATTTTTTAAAAAAAATGGCTCAGATTTTCAACTTGTTCAAATTTTAATGAAAATCTGGGTATAAGTGCTATTCTATATGGTGATTAAGGATATAGAGTCAAAAGACTGCGTTTCGTAATATTAAGCGCTTAATTACATACTTAATATTAATTATAATTTTATCAATATTCTAATTACTCGACTAATTACACGAATTTTAAGGTTTTGACCACAGATTCTTATTAAGCAGAGATAAAAGCTTCTAACATGAAATTTTGAGGAGAATCTATTTATCAAAAAAAAAAAAAAAAAAAAAATATCAAGAAAAATCCAAGCCTTGGATATTTGGTTCAGATTTTGAACTTGTTCAAATTTTAATGAAAATCTGGGTGTGAGTGCTGTTCTATATGATGATTAAGGATATCGATTTAAAAGACTCCGTTTCGTAAAATTAAGCGTTTAATTACATACTAATAGTAATTATGATTATATTAATATGCTAATTACTCGACTAATTACACGAATTTTAAGGTTTTGACCACAGATTCTTATTCAGCAGAGGTAAAAGCATCTACTCTGAAATTTTGAGGAGAATCTATTTTTCAAAAAAATGAAGAAAATTCCAAGGCTTGGATACGCTGAAATTTTGAGGAGTACCTATTTTTCAAAAAAAAATCAAGAAAAATCCAAGGCCTTGGATAATATTTGGTTCAGATTTTCAACTTGTTCAGATTTTAATGAAAATCTGGGTATAAGTGTTATTCGATATGGTGATTAAGGATATCGAGTCAAAACACTGCGTTTCGTAAAATTAAGCGCTTAATTACAAACTTAATATTAATTATAATTATATTAATATGCTAATTGCTCGACTAATTACACGAATTTTACGGTTCTGATCACAGATTCCTATTCTGTAGAGGTAAAATCATCTACGCTGAAATTTTGAGGAAAATCTATTTTTTGACGACAGATTCTTATTCAGCAGAGGTAAAATCATCTACTCTGAAATTTTGAGGACAATCTATTTTTCAAATACAATCAAATAAAATCCTAGGCTATAGCCTGGGATAATATTTGGTTCAGATTTTCAACTTGTTCAGATTTTTATGAAAATCTGGGTATAAGTGTTATTCCATATGGTGATCAAGGATATCACGTGAAAAGACTCCATTTCGTAAAATTAAGCGCTTAATTAAAACTTAATATTAATTATAATTATATTAATTTGCTAATATCTCGACTAATTACACTAATTTTAAGGTTTTGCAAATTTCGGCATAAGTGTTATTCTATATGGAGATTAAGGATATCGAGTCAAAAGACTACATTTCGTAAAATTAAGCGCTTAATTACATACTTAATATTATGATTTTATCAATATGCTAATCATTCGACTAATTACACGAATTTTAAGGTTTTGACCACAGATACTTATTCACCAGAGGTAAAGGGATCTACGCTGAAATTTTGAGGAGAATCTATTTTTTCAAAAAAGTCAAGAAAAATCCCAAGGCCTTGGATAATATTTGGCTCAGATTTTCAACTTGTTCAGATTTTAATGAAAATCTGGGTATTAGTGCTAGTCTATAAGGTGATTAAGGATATCGAGTCAAAACACTGCGTTTCGTAAAATTAAGCGCTTAATTACAAACTTAATATTAATTATGATTATATCAATATGCTAATTGCTCGACTAATTACACGAATTTTAAGGTTCTGATCACAGATTCCTATTCTGTAGAGGTAAAATCATCTACGCTGAAATTTTGAGGAAAATCGATTTTTTCAAAAAATTAAAGAAAAATCCAAGGCTATATAGCCTTGGATAACATTTGGCTCAAATTTTCAAATTGTTCAGATTTTAATGAAAATTCCGGCATAAGTGCTATTCTATATGGTGATTAAGGATATCGAGTCAAAAGACTGTATTTCGTAAAATTAAGCGCTTAATTACATACTTAATAGTAATAATGATTATATCAATATGGTAATTACTCGAATAATTACACGAATTTTAAGGTTTTGTCAATAGATTCTTATTCTCCAGAGGTAAAATCATCTACGCTGAAATTTTGAGGAAAATCTATTTTTTCAAAAAAATCGAGAAAAATCCAAGGATAATATTTAGCTCAAATTTTCAACTTGTTCAGATTTTAATGAAAATTTCGGCATAAGTGTTATTCTAAATGAAGATTAAGGATATCGAGTCAAAAGATTGCATTTCGTAAAATTAAGCACTTAATTACAAACTTAATATTAATTATAATTATATTAATATGCTAATTGCTCGACTAATTACACGAATTTTACGGTTCTGATCACAGATTCCTATTCTGTAGAGGTAAAATCATCTACGCTGAAATTTTGAGGAAAATCTATTTTTTTTTTAAATCAAGAAAAATCCAAGGCTATAGCCTTGGATAATATTTGGCTCAGATTTTCAACTTGTTCAAATTTTAATGAAAATCTGGGTATTAGTGCTATTCTACATGGAGATCAAGGATATCGAGTCAAAAGAATGCGTTTCGTAAAATTAAGCGCTTAATGACATACTTAATATTAATTATAATTTTTATCAATATGTTAAGTACACGACTACTTACACGAATTTTAAGGTTTTGACCACAGATACTTATTGACCAGAGGTAAAGGGATCTACGCTGAAATTTTGAGGAGAATCTATTTTTTCAAAAAAATGAAGAAAAATCCCAAGGCCTTGTATAATATTTGTCTCAGATTTTCAAGTTGTTGAGATTTTAATGAAAATCTGGGTATTAGTGCTATTCTATAAGGTGATTAAGGATATCGAGTCAAAACACTGCGTTTCTTAAAATTAAGCACTTAATTACATATTTAATAGTAATTATAATTTTATCAATACGCTAATTCCTCGACTATTACACGAATTTTAAGGTTTTGACCACAGATTCTTATTCAGAAGAGGTAAAAGCATCTACTCTGAAATTTTGAGAATCTATTTTTCAAAAAAATGAAGAAAATTGCAAGGCTATATATAGCCTTGGATATTATTTGGTTCAGATTTTCAACTTGTTCAGATTTTAATGAAAATCTGGGTATAAGTGTTATTCCATATGGTGATTAAGGATATCGAGTCAAAACACTGCGTTTCGTAAAATTAAGCGCTTAATTACAAACTTAATATTAATTATGATTATATTAATATGCTAATTGCTCGACTAATTACACGAATTTTAAGGTTCTGATCACAGATTCCTATTCTGTAGAGGTAAAATCATCTACGCTGATATTTTGAGGAAAATCGATTTTTTCAAAAAATTCAACAAAAATCCAAGGCTATAGCCTTGGATAATATTTGGCTCAAATTTTCAACTTGTTCAGATTTTAATGAAAATTTCGGCATAAGTGTTATTCTATATGGAGATTAAGGATATCGAGTCAAAAGACTGCATTTCGTAAAATTAAGCGCTTAATTACATACTCAATATTAATTTTAATTTTATCAATATGTTAAGTACTCGACTAATTACACGAATTTTAAGGGTTTGACCACAGATACTTATTCACCAGAGGTAAAGGGATCTACGCTGAAATTTTGAGGAGAATCTATTTTTTCAAAAAAATCAAGAAAAATCCCAAGGCCTTGGAGAATCCAAATATTTGGCTCAGATTTTCAACTTGTTCAGATTTTAATGAAAATCTGTGTATTAATGCTATTCTATATGGTGATTAAGGATATCGAGTCAAAACCCTGCGTTTCGTAAAATTAAGCACTTAATTACATACTTAATAGTAATTATAATTTTATCAATATGCTAATTACTCGACTATTACACGAATTTTACGGTTTTGACCACAGATTCTTATTCAGCAGAGGTAAAAGCATCTACTCTGAAATTTTGAGGACAATCTATTTTTCAAAAAATGAAGAAAATTCCAAGGCTATAGCCTTGGATAATATTTGGTTCAGATTTTCAACTTGTTCAGATTTTAATGAAAATCTGGGTATAAGTGTTATTCCATATGGTGATTAAGGATATCGAGTCAAAACACTGCGTTTCGTAAAAGTAAGCGCTTAATTACAAACTTAATATTAATCATAATTATATTAATATGCTAATTGCTCGACTAATTACACGAATTTTACGGTTCTGATCACAGATTCCTATTCTGTAGAGGTAAAATCATCTACGCTGAAATTTTGAGGAAAGTCTATTTTTTCAAAAAATTAAAGAAAAATCCAAGGCCTTGGATAATATTTGGCTCAAATTTTCAACTTGTTCAGATTTTAATGAAAATTCCGGCATAAGTGCTATTCTATGTGGTGATTAAGGATATCGAGTCAAAAGACTGTATTTCGTAAAAGTAAGCGCTTAATTACATACTTAATAGTAATCATGATTATGTCAATATGCTAATTATGAATATGCTAATTACTCGAATAATTAAAGGAATTTTAAGGTTTTGACAACAGATTTTTATTCTGCAGAGGTAAAATCATCTACGCTGAAATTTTGAGGAAAATCGATTTTTTCAAAAAAATCGAGAAAAATAATATTTGGCTCAAATTTTGAACTTGTTCAGATTTTAATGAAAATTTCGGCATAAGTGTTATTCTATATGGAGATTAAGGATATCGAGTCAAAAGACTGCATTTCGTAAAATTAAGCGCTTAATTACATACTTAATATTAATTATAATTTTATCAATATGTTAAGTACTCGACTACTTACACGAATTTTAAGGTTTTGACCACAGATACTTATTCACCAGAGGTAAAGGAATCTACGCTGAAACTTTGAGGAAAATCTATTTTTTTTTTTAAAACTCAAGAAAAATCCAAGGCTATAGCCTTGGATAATATTTGGCTCAGATTTTCAACTTGTTCAAATTTTAATGAAAATCTGGGTATTAGTGCTATTCTATATGGTGATTAAGGATATCGAGTCAAAAGAATGCGTTTCGTAAAATTAGGCGCTTAATTACATACTTAATAGTAATTATAATTTTATCAATATGCTAATTACTCGACTAATTACACGAATTTTAAGGTTTTGACCACAGATTCTTATTCAGCAGAGGTAAAATCATCTACTCTGAAATTTTGAGGACAATCTATTTTTCAAATAAAATCAAGAAAAATCCTAGGCTATAGCCTGGGATAATATTTGGTTCAGATTTTCAACTTGTTCAGATTTTAATGAAAATCTGGGTATAAGTGTTATTCCATATGGTGATCAAGGATATCACGTGAAAAGACTCCATTTCGTAAAATTAAGCGCTTAATTAAAACTTAATATTAATTATAATTACATTAATATGCTAATATCTCGACTAATTACACGAATTTTAAGGTTTTGCAAATTTCGGCATAAGTGTTATTCTATATGGAGATTAAGGATATCGAGTCAAAAGACTGCATTACGTAAAATTAAGCAATTAATTACATACTTAATATTAATTATGATTTTATCAACATGCTAATCACTCGACTAATTACACGAATTTTAAGGTTTTGACCACAGATACTTATTCACCAGAGGTAAAGGGATCTACGCTGAAATTTTGAGGAGAATCTATTTTTTCAAAAAAATCAAGAAAAATAATATTTGGCTCAGATTTTCAAGTTGTTCAGATTTTAATGAAAATCTGGGTATTAGTGCTATTCTATAAGGTGATTAAGGATATCGAGTCAAAACACTGCGTTTCGTAAAATTAAGCACTTAATTACATACTTAATAGTAATTATAATTTTATGAATATGCTACTTACTCGAATATTACACGAATTTTAAGGTTTTGACCACAGATTCTTATTCAGCAGAGGTAAAAGCATCAATCTGAAATTTTGAGGACAATCTATTTTTCAAAAAATGAAGAAAATTCCAAGGCTATAGCCTTGGATAATATTTGGTTCAGATTTTCAACTTGTTCAGATTTTAATGAAAATCTGGGTATAAGTGTAATTCCATATGGTGATTAAGGATATCGAGTCAAAACACTGCGTTTCGTAAAATTAAGCGCTTAATTACAAACTTAATATTAATTATAATTATATTAATATAATAATTGCTCGACTAATTACACGAATTTTACGGTTCTGATCACAGATTCCTATTCTGTAGAGGTAAAATCATCTACGCTGAAATTTTGAGGAAAATCGATTTTTTCAAAAAATTCAACAAAAATATTTGGCTCAAATTTTCAACTTGTTCAGATTTTAATGAAAATTCCGGCATAAGTGCTATTCTATATGGTAATTAAGGATATCGAGTCAAAAGACTGTATTTCGTAAAATTAAGCGCTTAATTACATACTTAATAGTAATCATGATTATATGAATATGCTAATTACTCGAATAATTAAAGGAATTTTAAGGTTTTGACAACAGATTCTTATTCTGCAGAGATAAAATCATCTACGCTGAAATTTTGAGGAAAATCTATTTTTTCAAAAAAATCGAGAAAAATCCAAGGCTATAGCCTTGGATAATATTTGGCTCAAATTTTCAACTTGTTCAGATTTTAATGAAAATTCCGGCATAAGTGCTATTCTATATGGTAATTAAGGATATCGAGTCAAAAGACTGTATTTTGTAAAATTAAGCGCTTAATTACATACTTAATAGTAATCATGATTATATGAATATGCTAATTACTCGAATAATTAAAGGAATTTTAAGGTTTTGACAACAGATTCTTATTCTGCAGAGGTAAAATCATCTACGCTGAAATTTTGGCAAATTTTAATGAAAATCTGGGTATTAGTGCTATTCTATATGGTGATTAAGGATATCGAGTCAAAGAATGCGTTTCGTAAAATTAGGCGCTTAATTACATACTTAATATTAATTATAATTTTATCAATATGCTAATTACTCGACTAATTACACGAATTTTAAGGTTTTGACCACAGATTCTTATTCAGCAGAGGTAAATCATCTACTCTGAAATTTGAGGACAATCTATTTTTCAAATAAATCAAAAAATCCTAGGCTATAGCCTGGGATAATATTTGGTTCAGATTTTCAACTTGTTCAGATTGCAATGAAAATCTGGGTATAGTGTTATTCCATATGGTGATCAAGGATATCACGTGAAAAGACTCCATTTCGTAAAATTAAGCGCTTAATTAAAACTTATATTAATTATAATTACATTGATATGCTAATATCTCGACTAATTACACAATTTTAAGGTTTTGAATTTCGGCATAAGTGTTATTCTATATGGAGATTAGGATATCGAGTCAAAAGACTGCATTACGTAAAATTAAGCAATTAATTACATACTTAATATTAATTATGATTTTATCAACATGCTAATCACTCGACTAATTACACGAATTTTAAGGTTTTGACCACAGATACTTATTCACCAGAGGTAAAGGGATCTACGCTGAAATTTTGAGGAGAATCTATTTTTTCAAAAAAATCAAGAAAAATCCCAACTATATTTGGCTCAGATTTTCAAGTTGTTCAGATTTTAATGAAAATCTGGGTATTAGTGCTATTCTATAAGGTGATTAAGGATATCGAGTCAAAACACTGCGTTTCGTAAAATTAAGCACTTAATTACATACTTAATAGTAATTATAATTTTATCAATATGCTACTTACTCGAATATTACACGAATTTTAAGGTTTTGACCACAGATTCTTATTCAGCAGAGGAAAAAGCATCAACTCTGAAATTTTGAGGACAATCTATTTTTCAAAAAATGAAGAAAATTCCAAGGCTATAGCCTTGGATAATATTTGGTTCAGATTTTCAACTTGTTCAGATTTTAATGAAAATCTGGGTATAAGTGTAATTCCATATGGTGATTAAGGATACGAGTCAAAACACTGCGTTTCGTAAAATTAAGCGCTTAATTACAAACTTAATATTAATTATAATTATATTAATATAATAATTGCTCGACTAATTACACGAATTTTTACGGTTCTGATCACAGATTCCTATTCTGTAGAGGTAAAATCATCTACGCTGAAATTTTGAGGAAAATCGATTTTTTCAAAAAATTCAACAAAAATATTTGGCTCAAATTTCAACTAGTTCAGATTTTAATGAAAATTCCGGCATAAGTGCTATTCTATATGGTAATTAAGGATATCGAGTCAAAAGACTGTATTTTGTAAAATTAAGCGCTTAATTACATACTTAATAGTAATCATGATTATATGAATATGCTAATTACTCGAATAATTAAAGGAATTTTAAGGTTTTGACAACAGATTCTTATTCTGCAGAGGTAAATTCATCTACGCTGAAATTTTGAGGAAAATCTATTTTTTAATTTGAGGAAAATCTATTTTTTCAAAAAAATCGAGAAAAATCCAAGGCTATAGCCTTGGATAATATTTGGCTCAAATTTTCAACTTGTTCAGATTTTAATGAAAATTTCGGCATAAGTGTTATTCTATATGGAGATTAAGGATATCGAGTCAAAAGACTGCATTTCGTAAAATTAAGCGCTTAATTACATACTTAATATTAATTATAATTTTATCAATATGTTAAGTACTCGACTACTTACACGAATTTTAAGGTTTTGACCACAGATACTTATTCACCAGAGGTAAAGGAATCTACGCTGAAATTTTAAGGAAAATCTATTTTTTTTTAAAAAATCAAGAAAAATCCAAGGCTATAGCCTTGGATAATATTTGGCTCAGATTTTCAACTTGTTCAAATTTTAATGAAAATCTGGGTATTAGTGCTATTCTATATGGTGATTAAGGATATCGAGTCAAAAGAATGCGTTTCGTAAAATTAGGCGCTTAATTACATACTTAATATTAATTATAATTTTATCAATATGCTAATTACTCGACTAATTACACGAATTTTAAGGTTTTGACCACAGATTCTTATTCAGCAGAGGTAAAATCATCTACTCTGAAATTTTGAGGACAATCTATTTTTCAAATAAAATCAAGAAAAATCCTAGGCTATAGCCTGGGATAATATTTGGTTCAGATTTTCAACTTGTTCAGATTGCAATGAAAATCTGGGTATGAGTGTTATTCCATATGGTGATCAAGGATATCACGTGAAAAGACTCCATTTCGTAAAATTAAGCGCTTAATTAAAACTTAATATTAATTATAATTACATTGATATGCTAATATCTCGACTAATTACACAAATTTTAAGGTTTTGAAAGTTTCGGCATAAGTGTTATTCTATATGGAGATTAAGGATATCGAGTCAAAAGACTGCATTACGTAAAATTAAGCAATTAATTACATACTTAATATTAATTATGATTTTATCAATATGCTAATCACTCGACTAATTACACGAATTTTAAGGTTTTGACCACAGATACTTATTCACCAGAGGTAAAGGGATCTACGCTGAAATTTTGAGGAGAATCTATTTTTTCAAAAAAATCAAGAAAAATCCCAAGGCCTTGTTTGTATAATATTTGGCTCAGATTTTCAAGTTGTTCAGATTTTAATGAAAATCTGGGTATTAGTGCTATTCTATAAGGTGATTAAGGATATCGAGTCAAAACACTGCGTTTCGTAAAATTAAGCACTTAATTACATACTTAATAGTAATTATAATTTTATCAATATGCTACTTACTCGACTATTACACGAATTTTAAGGTTTTGACCACGGATTCTTATTCAGCAGAGAAAAAAGCATCTACTCTGAAATTTTGAGGACAATCTATTTTTCAAAAAATGAAGAAAATTCCAAGGCTATAGCCTTGGATAATATTTGGTTCAGATTTTCAACTTGTTCAGATTTTAATGAAAATCTGGGTATAAGTGTTATTCCATATGGTGATTAAGGATATCGAGTCAAAACACTGCGTTTCGTAAAATTAAGCGCTTAATTACAAACTTAATATTAATTATAATTATATTAATATAATAATTGCTCGACTAATTACACGAATTTTACGGTTCTGATCACAGATTCCTATTCTCTAGAGGTAAAATCATCTACGCTGAAATTTTGAGGAAAATTGATTTTTTCAAAAAATTCAACAAAAATCCAAGGCTATAGCCTTGGATAATATTTGGCTCAAATTTTCAACTTGTTCAGATTTTAATGAAAATTCCGGCATAAGTGCTATTCTATATGGTGATTAAGGATATCGAGTCAAAAGACAGTATTTCGTAAAATTAAGCGCTTAATTACATACTTAATAGTAATCATGATTATATGAATATGCTAATTACTCGAATAATTAAAGGAATTTTAAGGTTTTGACAACAGATTCTTATTCTGCAGAGGTAAAATCATCTACGCTGAAATTTTGAGGAAAATCTATTTATTCAAAAAAATCGAGAAAAATCCAAGGCTATAGCCTTGGATAATATTTGGCTCAAATTTTCAACTTGTTCAGATTTTAATGAAAATTTCGGGATCAGTGTTATTCTATATGGAGATTAAGGATATCGAGTGAAAAGACTGCATTTCGTAAAATTAAGCGCTTAATTACATACTTAATATTAATTATAATTTTATCAATATGTTAAGTACTCGACTACTTACACGAATTTTAAGGTTTTGACCACAGATACTTATTCACCAGAGGTAAAGGAATCTACGCTGATATTTTGAGGAAAATCTATTTTTTTTTAAAAATCAAGAAAAATCCAAGGCTATAGCCTGGGATAATATTTGGCTCAGATTTTCAACTTGTTCAAATTTTAATGAAAATCTGGGTATTAGTGCTATTCTATATGGTGATTAAGGATATCGAGTCAAAAGAATGCGTTTCGTAAAATTAGGCGCTTAATTACATACTTAATATTAATTATAATTTTATCAATATAGTAATTACTCGACTAATTACACGAATTTTAAGGTTTTGACCACAGATTCTTATTCAGCAGAGGTAAAATCATCTACTCTGAAATTTTGAGGACAATCTATTTTTCAAATAAAATCAAGAAAAATCCTAGGCTATAGCCTGGGATAATATTTGGTTCAGATTTTCAACTTGTTCAGATTGCAATGAAAATCTGGGTATAAGTGTTATTCCATATGGTGATCAAGGATATCACGTGAAAAGACTCCATTTCGTAAAATTAAGCGCTTAATTAAAACTTAATATTAATTATAATTACATTAATATGCTAATATCTCGACTAATTACACGAATTTCAAGGTTTTGAAAATTTCGGCATAAGTGTTATTCTATATGGAGATTAAGGATATCGAGTCAAAAGACTGTATTACGTAAAATTAAGCAATTAATTACATACTTAATATTAATTATGATTTTATCAATATGCTAATTACTCGACTAATTACACGAATTTTAAGGTTTTGACCACAGATACTTATTCACCAGAGGTAAAGGGATCTACGCTGAAATTTTGAGGAGAATCTATTTTATCAAAAAAATCAAGAAAAATCCCAAGGCCTTGTTTGTATAATTATTTGGCTCAGATTTTCAAGTTGTTCAGATTTTAATGAAAATCTGGGTATTAGTGCTATTCTATAAGGTGATTAAGGATATCGAGTCAAAACACTGCGTTTCGTAAAATTAAGCACTTAATTACATACTTAATAGTAATTATAATTTTATCAATATGCTACTTACTCGACTATTACACGAATTTTAAGGTTTTGACCACAGATTCTTATTCAGCAGAGGTAAAAGCATCTACTCTGAAATTTTGAGGACAATCTATTTTTCAAAAAATGAAGAAAATTCCAAGGCTATTATAGCCTTGGATAATATTTGGTTCAGATTTTCAACTTGTTCAGATTTTAATGAAAATCTGGGTATAAGTGTTATTCCATATGGTGATTAAGGATATCGAGTCAAAACACTGCGTTTCGTAAAATTAAGCGCTTAATTACAAACTTAATATTAATTATAATTATATTAATATAATAATTGCTCGACTAATTACACGAATTTTACGGTTCTGATCACAGATTCCTATTCTGTAGAGGTAAAATCATCTAAGCTGAAATTTTGAGGAAAATTGATTTTTTCAAAAAAATTCAACAAAAATCCAAGGCTATATATATTATAGCCTTGGATAATATTTGGCTCAAATTTTCAACTTGTTCAGATTTTAATGAAAATTCCGGCATAAGTGCTATTCTATATGGTGATTAAGGATATCGAGTCAAAAGACTGTATTTCGTAAAATTAAGCGCTTAATTACATACTTAATAGTAATCATGATTATATGAATATGCTAATTACTCGAATAATTAAAGGAATTTTAAGGTTTTGACAACAGATTCTTATTCTGCAGAGGTAAAATCATCTACGCTGAAATTTTGAGGAAAATCTATTTTTTCAAAAAAATCGAGAAAAATCCCAGGCTATAGCCTTGGATAATATTTGGCTCAAATTTTCAACTTATTCAGATTTTAATGAAAATTTCGGCATAAGTGTTATTCTATATGGAGATTAAGGATATCGAGTCAAAAGACTGCATTTCGTAAAATTAAGCGCTTAATTACATACTTAATATTAATTATAATTTTATCAATATGTTAAGTACTCGACTACTTACACGAATTTTAAGGTTTTGACCACAGATACTTATTCACCAGAGGTAAAGGAATCTACGCTGATATTTTGAGGAAAATCTATTTTTTTTTAAAAATCAAGAAAAATCCAAGGCTATAGCCTTGGATAATATTTGGCTCAGATTTTCAACTTGTTCAAATTGTAATGAAAATCTGGGTATTAGTGCTATTCTATATGGTGATTAAGGATATCGAGTCAAAAGAATGCGTTTCGTAAAATTAGGCGCTTAATTACATACTTAATAGTAATTATAATTTTATCAATATGCTAATTACTCGACTAATTACACGAATTTTAAGGTTTTGACCACAGATTCTTATTCAGCAGAGGTAAAATCATCTACTCTGAAATTTTGAGGACAATCTATTTTTCAAATAAAATCAAGAAAAATCCTAGGCTATAGCCTGGGATAATATTTGGTTCAGATTTTCAACTTGTTCAGATTGCAATGAAAATCTGGGTATAAGTGTTATTCCATATGGTGATCAAGGATATCACGTGAAAAGACTCCATTTCGTAAAATTAAGCGCTTAATTAAAACTTAATATTAATTATAATTACATTAATATGCTAATATCTCGACTAAATACACGAATTTTAAGGTTTTGAAAATTTCGGCATAAGTGTTATTCTATATGGGGATTAAGGATATCGAGTCAAAAGACTGTATTACGTAAAATTAAGCAATTAATTACATACTTAATATTAATTATGATTTTATCAATATGCTAATCACTCGACTAATTACACGAATTTTAAGGTTTTGACCACAGATACTTATTCACCTGAGGTAAAGGGATCTACGCTGAAATTTTGAGGAGAATCTATTTTTTCAAAAAAATCAAGAAAAATCCCAAGGCCTTGTATAATATTTGGCTCAGATTTTCAAGTTGTTCAGATTTTAATGAAAATCTGGGTATTAGTGCTATTCTATAAGGTGATTAAGGATATCGAGTCAAAACACTGCGTTTCGTAAAATTAAGCACTTAATTACATACTTAATAGTAATTATAATTTTATCAATATGCTACTTACTCGACTATTCCACGAATTTTAAGGTTTTGACCACAGATTCTTATTCAGCAGAGGTAAAAGTATCTACTCTGAAATTTTGAGGAGAATCTATTTTTCAAAAAAATGAAGAAATTGCTAGGCTATAGCCTTGGATATTATTTGGTTCAGATTTTCAATTTGTTCAGATTTTAATGAAAATCTGGGTATAAGTGTTATTCCATATGGTGATTAAGGATATCGAGTCAAAACACTGCGTTTCGTAAAATTAAGCGCTTATTTACAAACTTAATATTATAACTTAATATGCTAAACTTAATATGCTAACTGCTCCACTAATTACACGAATATTAAGGTTCTGATCACAGATTCCTATTCCGTAGAAGTAAAATCATCTACGCTGAAATTTTGAGGAAAATCGATTTTTTCAAAAAATTCAACAAAAATCCAAGGCTATAGCCTAGGATAATATTTGGCTCAAATTTTCAACTTGTTCAGATTTTAATGAAAATTCCGGCATAAGTGCTATTCTATATGGTGATTAAGGATATCGAGTCAAAAGACTGTATTTCGTAAAATTAAGCGCTTAATTACATACTTAATAGTAATTATTACATCAATATGCTAATTACTCGAATAATTACACGAATTTTAAGGTTTTGACAATAGATTCTTATTCTCCAGAGGTAAAATCATCTACGCTGAAATTTTGAGGAAAATATATTTTTTCAAAAAAATCGAAAAAAATCCAAGGTCTTGGATAACATTTGGCTCAAATTTTCAACTTGTTCAGATTTTAATGAAAATTTCGGCATAAGTGTTATTCTATATGGAGATTAAGGATATCGAGTCAAAAGACTGCATTTCGTAAAATTAAGCGCTTAATTACATACTCAATATTAATTTTAATTTTATCAATATGTTAAGTACTCAACTAGTTACACGAATTTTAAGGTTTTGAAAACAGATATTTATTCACCAGATGTAAAGGGATCTACGCTGAAATTTTGAGAATCTATTTTTTCAAAAAATCAAGAAAAATCCCAAGGCCTTGGATAATATTTGGCTCAGATTTTCAACTTGTTCAGATTTTAATGAAAATCTGTGTATTAGTGCTATTCTATATGGTGATTAAGGATATCGAGTCAAAACACTGCGTTTCGTAAAATTAAGCACTTAATTAAATACTTAATAGTAATTATAATTTTACCAATATGCTAATTACTCGACTATTACACGAATTTTAAGGTTTTGACCACAGATTCTTATTCAGCAGAGGTAAAAGCATCAACTCTGAAATTTTGAGGAGAATCTATTTTTCAAAAAAATGAAGAAAATTCCAAGGATAATATTTGGTTCAGATTTTCAACGTGTTAAGATATTAATGAAAATCTCGGTATAAGTATTATTCCATATGGTGATTAAGGATATCGAGTCAAAACACTGCGTTTCGTAAAATTAAGCGCTTAATTACAAACTTAATATTAATCATAATTATATTAATATGCTAATTGCTCGACTAATTACATGAATTTTACGGTTCTGATCACAGATTCCTATTCTGTAGAGGTAAAATCATCTACGCTGAAATTTTGAGGAAAATCTATTTTTTCAAAAAATTCAAGAAAAATCCAAGGCTATAGCCTAGGATAATATTTGGCTCAAATTTTCAACTTGTTCAGATTTTAATGAAAATTCCGGCATAAGTGCTATTCTATATGGTGATTAAGGATATCGAGTCAAAAGACTGTATTTCGTAAAATTAAGCGCTTAATTACATACTTAATAGTAATCATGATTATATCAATATACTAATTACTCATACAATTACAGGAATTTTAAGGTTTTGAGAACAGATTCTTATTCTGCAGAGGTACAATCATCTACGCTGATATTTTGAGGAAAATCTATTTTTTCAAAAAAATACAAAAAAATCCAAGGCTAGGATAATATTTGGCTCAAATTTTCAACTTGTTCAAATTTTAATGAAAATTTCGGCATAAGCGTTATTCTATATGGCGATTAACGATATCGAGTCAAAAGACTGCATTTCGTAAAATTAAGCGCTTAATTACATACTTAATAGAATAATCTATTTTTTCAAAAAATCAAGAAAAATCCCAAGGCCTTGGATAATATTTGGCTCAGATTTTCAACTTGTTCAGATTTTAATGAAAATTTCGGTATTAAGTGCTTATTCTATATGGAGATTAAGGATATCGAGTCAAAACACTGCGTTTCGTAAAATTAAGCACTTAATTAAATACTTAATAGTAATTATAATTTTACCAATATGCTAATTACTCGACTTTACACGAATTTTAAGGTTTTGACCACAGATTCTTATTCAGCAGAGGTAAAAGCATCAACTCTGAAATTTTGAGGAGAATCTATTTTTCAAAAAAATGAAGAAAATTCACAAGGATAATATTTGGTTCAGATTTTCAACTGTTCAGATTTTAATGAAATCTCGGTATAAGTGTTATTCCATATGGTGATTAAGGATATCGAGTCAAAACACTGCGTTTCGTAAATTAAGCGCTTAATTACAAACTTAATATTAATTATAATTATATTAATATGCTAATTGCTCGAAATAATTACACGAATTTTACGGTTCTGATCACAGATTCCTATTCTGTTTGGTAAAATCATCTACGCTGAAATTTTGAGGAAAATCTATTTTTTCAAAAAATTCAAGAAAAATCCAAGGCTATAGCCTAGGATAATATTTGGCTCAAATTTTCAACTTGTTCAGATTTTAATGAAAATTCGGCATAAGTGTATCTATATGGTGATTAAGGATATCGAGTCAAAAGACTGCATTTCGTAAAATTAAGCGCTTAATTTACTTAATATTAATTATAATTATCAATATGTATAAGTACTGAACTACTTACAAACGGATTTTAAGGTTTTACACAGATTCTTATTCACAGAGGTAAGCAATCATACGCTGATATTTTGAGGAAAATCTATTTTTTTAAAAAATCAAAAAAATCCAAGGCATAGCTTGGATAATATTTGGCTCAAATTTTTAACTTGTTCAAATTTTAATGAAAATCTGGCATAAAGTTATTCTATATGGCTGTAGCTTAATTACATACTTAATAGTAATCATGATTATATCAATATGCTAATTACTCATATAATTACAGGAATTTTAAGGTTTTGACTACAGATTCTTATTCAGCAGAGGTAAAATCATCTACTTTGAAATTTTGAGGACAATCTATTTTTCAAATAAAATCAAGAAAAATCCTAGGCTATAGCCTAGGATAATATTTGGTTCAGATTTTCAACTTGTTCAGATTTTAATGAAAATCTGGGTATAAGTGTTATTCCATATGGTGATCAAGGATATCACGTGAAAAGACTCCATTTCGTAAAATTAAGCGCTTAATTAAAACTTAATATTAATTATAATTACATTAATATGCTAATATCTCGACTAAATACACGAATTTTAAGGTTTTGAAAATTTCGGCATAAGTGTTATTCTATATGGAGATTAAGGATATCGAGTCAAAAGACTGCATTTCGTAAAATTAAGCAATTAATTATATACTTAATATGAAATAATGATTTTATCAATATGCTAATCACTCGACTAATTACACGAATTTTAAGGTTTTGACCACAGATACTTATTCACCAGAGGTAAAGGGACTACGCTGAAATTCTGAGGAGAATCTATTTTTTCAAAAAAATCAAGAAAAATCCCAAGGCCTTGGATAATATTTGGCTCAGATTTTCAACTTGTTCAGATTTTAATGAAAATTTCGGCATAAGTGTTATTCTATATGGAGATTAAGGATATCGAGTCAAAACACTGCGTTTCGTAAAATTAAGCACTTAATTACATACTTAATAGTAATCATAATTTTATCAATATGCTAATTACTCGACTGTTACACGAATTTTAAGGTTTTGACCACAGATTCTTATTCAGCAGAGGTAAAAGCATCTACTCTGAAATTTTGAGGAGAATCTATTTTTCAAAAAAATGAAGAAAATTCCAAGGCTATATAGCCTTGGATAATATTTGGTTCAGATTTTCAACTTGTTCAGATTTTAATGATAATCTGGGTATAAGTGTTATTCCATATGGTGATTAAGGATATCGAGTCAAAACACTGCGTTTCGTAGAATTAAGCGCTTAATTACAAACTTAATATTAATTATAATTATATTAATATGCTAATTGCTCGAATAATTACACGAATTTTACGGTTCTGATCACAGATTCCTATTCTGTATAGGTAAAATCATCTACGCTGAAATTTTGAGGAAAATCTATTTTTTCAAAAAATTCAAGAAAAATCCAAGGCTATAGCCTAGGATAATATTTGGCTAAAATTTTCAACTTGTTCAGATTTTAATGAAAATTTCGGCATAAGTGTTACTCTATATGGAGATTAAGGATATCGAGTCAAAAGACTGCATTTCGTAAAATTAAGCGCTTAATTACATACTTAATATTAATTATAATTTTATCAATATGTTAAGTACTCGACTACTTACACGGATTTTAAGGTTTTCACCACAGATACTTATTCACCAGAGGTAAAGGAATCTACGCTGAAATTTTGAGGAAAATCTATTTTTTTTAAAAAATCAAGAAAAATCCAAGGCTATACTATAGCCTTGGATAATATTTGGCTCAGATTTTTAACTTGTTCAAATTTTAATGAAAATCTGGGTAATAGTGCTATTCTATATGGTGATTAAGGATATCGAGTCATAAGAATGCGTTTCGTAATATTAAGTGCTTAATTACATACTTAATAGTAATCATAATTTTATCAATATGCTAATTACTCGACTAATTACACGAATTTTAAGGTTTTGACCACAGATTCTTATTCAGCACAGGTAAAGTCATCAACTCTGAAATTTTGAGGACAATCTATTTATCAAATAAAATCAAGACAAATCCTAGGCTGTAGCCTTGGATAATATTTCGTTCAGATTTTCATCTTATTCAGATTTTAATGAAAATCTGGGTATAAGTGTTATTCCATATGGTGATCAAGGATATCACGTGAAAACACTCCATTTCGTAAAATTAAGCGCTTAATTAAAACTTAATATTAATTATAATTACATTAATATGCTAATATATCGACTAATTACACGAATTTAAAGGTTTTGAAAATTTCGGCATAAGTGTTATTCTATATGGAGATTAAGGATATCGAGTGAAGAGACTGCATTTCGTAAAATTAAGCGCTTAATTACATACTCAATATTAATTTTAATTTTATCAATATGTTAAGTACTCGACTAATTACACGAATTTTAAGGTTTTGACCACAGATACTTATTCACCAGAGGTAAAGGGATCTACGCTGAAATTTTGAGGAGAATCTATTTTTTTCAAAAAAATCAAGAAAAATCCCAAGGCCTTGGATAATCCAAATATTTAGCTCAGATTTTCAACTTGTTCAGATTTTAATGAAAATCTGGGTATTAGAGCCATTCTATATGGTGATTAAGGATATCGAGTCAAAACACAGCGTTTCGTAAAATTAAGCACTTAATTACATACTTAATAGTAATTACAATTTTATCAATATGCTACTTACTCGACTATTACACGAATTTTAAGGTTTTGATCACAGATTCTTATTCAGCAGAGGTAAAAGCATCTACTCTGAAATTTTGAGGAGAATCTATTTTTCAAAAAAATGAAGAAAATATTTGGTTCAGATTTTCAACTTGTTCAGATTTTAATGAAAATCTGGGTATAAGTGTTATTCCATATGGTGATTAAGGATATCGAGTCAAAACACTGCGTTTCGTAAAATTAAGCGCTTAATTACAAACTTAATAATGATTATAATTATATTAATATGCTAATTGCTCGACTAATTACACGAATTTTACGGTTTTGATCACAGATTCCTATTCTGTAGAGGTAAAATCATCTACGCTGAAATTTTGAGGAAAATCGATTTTTTCAAAAAATTCAAGAAAAATCCAAGGCTATAGCCTTGGATAATATTTGGCTCAAATTTTCAACTTGTTCAGATTTTAATGAAAATTCCGGCATAAGTGCTATTCTATGTGTTGATTAAGGATATCGAGTCAAAAGACTCTATTTCGTAAAATTAAGTGCTTAATTACATACTTAATAGTAATCATGATTATATCAATATGCTAATTACTCGAATAATTAAAGGAATTTTAAGGTTTTGACAACAGATTCTTATTCTGCAGAGGTAAAATCATCTACGCTGAAATTTTGAGGAAAATCAATTTTTTCAAAAAATCGAGAAAAATCCAACGCTATAGCCTAGGATAATATTTGGCTCAAATTTTCAACTTGTTCAGATTTTAATGAAAATTTCGGCATAAGTGTTATTCTCAATGGAGATTAAGGATATCGAGTCAAAAGACTGCATTTCGTAAAATTAAGCGCTTAATTACATACTTAATATTAATTATAATTTTATCAATATGTTAAGTACTCGACTACTTACACGAATTTTAAGGTTTTGACCACAGATACTTGTTCACCAGAGGTAAAGGAATCTACGCTGAAATTTTGAGGAAAATCTATTTTTTTTAAAAAATCAAGAAAAATCCAATATTTGGCTCAGATTTTCAACTTTTTCAAATTTTAATGAAAATCTGGGTATAAGTGTTATTCCATATGGTGATCAAGGATATCACGTCAAAAGACTTCATTTCGTAAAATTAAGCACTTAATTAAAACTTAATATTAATTATAATTATATTAATATGCTAATATCTCGACTAATTACACGAATTTTAAGGTTTTGACCACAGATTCCTATTCTACAGAGGTAAAATCATCTACGCTGAAATTTTGAGGAAAACCTATTTTTTCAAAAAATTCAACAAAAATCCAAGGCTATAATATAAGCCTTGGATAATATTTCGTTCAAATTTTCAACTTGTTCAGATTTTAATGGAAATCTGGTTATAAGTGTTATTCCATATGGTGATTAGGGATATGGACTCAAAAGACTGCGTTTCGTAAAATTAAGCGCTTAATTACAAACTTAATATTAATTATAATTATATTATGCTAATTGCTCGACTAATTACACGAATTTTAAGGATTTGACCACAGATTCCTATTCTGCAGAGGTAAAATCTTCTACGCTGAAATATTGAGGACAATCTATTTTTTCATAAAATTCAAGAAAAATCCAAGGCTAATATTTGGATAATATTTGGCTCAAATTTTCAACTTGTTCAAATTTAAATGAAAATTTCGGCATAAGTGTTATTCTATATGGAGATTAAGGATATCGAGTCAAAAGACTGCATTTCGTAAAATTAAGCAATTAATTATATACTTAATATTAATTATGATTTTATCAAAATGCTAATCCCTCGACTAATTACACGAATTTTAAGGTTTTGACCACAGATACTTATTCACCAGAGGTAAAGGGATCTACGCTGAAATTTTGAGGAGAATCTATTTTTTCAAAAAAATCAAGAAAAATACCAAGACCTTGGATAATATTTGGCTCAGATTTTCAACTTGTTCAGATTTTTATGAAAATCTGGGTATTAGTGCTACTCTATAAGGTGATTAAGGATATCGAGTCAAAACACTGCGTTTCGTAAAATTAAGCACTTAATTACATACTTAATAGTAATTATAATTTTATCAATATGCTAATTACTCGACTATTACACGAATTTTAAGGTTTTGACCACAGATTCTTATTCAACAGAGGTAAAAGCATCTACTCTGAACTTTTGAGGAGAATCTATTTTTCAAAAAAATGAAGAAAATTTCTAGGCTTGGATATTATTTGGTTCAGATTTTCAACTTGTTCAGATTTTAATGAAAATCTGGGTATAAGTGTTATTCCATATGGTGATTAAGGATATCGAGTCAAAACACTGCGTTTCTTAAAATTAACGCTTAATTACAAACTTAATATCAATTATGATTATATTAATATGCTAATTGCTCGACTAATTACACGAATTTTAAGGTTCTGATCACAGATTCCTATTCTGTAGAGGTAAAATCATCTACGCTGAAATTTTGAGGAAAATCGATTTTTTCAAAAAATTCAAGAAAAATCCATGGCTATAGCCTTGGATAATATTTGGCTCAAATTTTGAACTTATTCAGATTTTAATGAAAATTCCGGCATAAGTGCTATTCTATATGGTGATTAAGGATATCGAGTCAAAAGACTGTATTTCGTAAAATTAAGCGCTAATTACATACTTAATAGTAATTATGATTATATCAATATGCTAATTACTGGAATAATTACACGAATCTTAAGGTTTTGACAATAGATTCTTATTCTCCAGAGGTAAAATCATCTACGCTGAAATTTTGAGGACAATCTATTTTTTCAAAAAAATACAAAAAAATCCAAGGCTATAGCCTTGGATAATATTTGGCTCAAATTTTCAACTTGTTCAGATTTTAATGAAAATTTCGGCATAAGTATTATTCTATATGGAGATTAAGGATATCGAGTCAAAAGACTGTATTTCGTAAAATTAAGCGCTTAATTACATACTTAATAGTAATCATGATTATATCAATATGCTAATTACTCGAATAATTACAGGAATTTTAAGGTTTTGACAACAGATTCTTATTCTGCAGAGGTAAAATCATCTACGCTGAAATTTTGAGGAAAATCTATTTTTTCAAAAAAATCGAGAAAAATCCAAGGATAATATTTGGCTCAAATTTTCAACTTGTTCAGATTTTAATGAAAATTTCGGCATAAGTGTTATTCTATATGGAGATTAAGGATATCGAGTCAAAAGACTGCATTTCGTAAAATTAAGCGCTTAATTACATACTTAATATTAATTATAATTTTATATGTTAAGTACTCGACTAATTACACGAATTTTAAGGTTTTGACCACAGATACTTATTCACCAGAGGTAAAGGGATCTACGCTGAAATTTTGACGAAAATCTATTTTTTTTAAAAAAATCAAGAATATTTGGCTCAGATTTTCAACTTGTTCAAATTTTAATGAAAATCTGGGTATTAGTGCTATTCTATATGGTGATTAAGGATATCGAGTCAAAAGAATACGTTTCGTAAAATTAAGCGCTTAATTACATACTTAATAGTAATTATAATTTCATCAATATGCTAATTACTCGACTAATTACACGAATTTTAAGGTTTTGACCACAGATTCTTATTCAGCAGAGGTAAAATCATCTACTCTGAAATTTTGAGGACAATCTATTCTTCACATAAAATCAAGAAAAATCCAAGGCTTAAAATTAATTATAATTTTATCAATATGTTAAGTACTCGACTAATTACACGAATTTTAAGGTTTTGACCACAGATACTTATTCACCAGAGGTAAAGGGATCTACGCTGAAATTTTGAGGAAATTCTATTTTTTTAAAAAAAATCACGAAAAATCCAAGGCTATATATAGCCTTGGATAATATTTGGCTCAGATTTTCAACTTGTTCATATTTTAATGAAAATCTGGGTATAAGTGTTATTCCATATGGTGATCAAGGATATCACGTGAAAAGACTCCATTTCGTAAAATTAAGCGCTTAATTACAAACTTAATATTAATTATAATTATATTAATATGCTAATATCTCGACTAATTACACGAATTTTAAGGTTTTGACCACAGATTCCTATTCTGCAGAGGTAAAATCATCTACGCTGAAAGTTTGAGGAAAATCTATTTTTTCAAATAATTCAAGAAAAATCCAAGGCCTTGGATAATATTTGGTTCAGATTTTCAACTTGTTCAGATTTTAATGAAAATCTGGGTATAAGTGTTATTCCATATGGTGATTAAAGATATCGAGTCAAAACACTGCGTTTCGTAAAATTAAGCGCTTAATTACAAACTTAATATTAACTATAATTATATTAATATGCTAATTGCTCGACTAATTACACGAATTTTAAGGATTTGACCACAGATTCCAATTCTGTAGAGGCAAAATCATCTACGCTGAAATTTTGAGGAAAATCTATTTTTTCAAAAAAATCGAGAAAAAATTTTCAACTTGTTCAGATTTCAATGAAAATTTCGGCATAAGTGTTATTCTATATGGAGATCAAGGATATCGAGTCAAGAGACTGCATTTCGTAAAATTAAGCGCTTAATTACATACTTAATATTAATTATGATTTTATCAATATGTTAAGTACTCGACTAATTACACGAATTTTAAGGTTTTGACCACAGATACTTATTCACCAGAGGTAAAGGGATCTACGCTGAAATTTTGAGGAAAATATATTTTTTCAAAAAAATCAAGAAAAATCCAAGGCTATAGCCTTGGATAATATTTGGCTCAGATTTTCAGCTTGTTCAAATTCTAATGAAAATCTGGGTATTAGTGCTATTCTATATGGTGATTAAGGATATCGAGTCAAAAGAATGCGTTTCGTAAAATTAAGCGCTTAATTACATACTTAATAGTAATTATAATTTTATCAATATGCTAATTACTCGACTAATTACACGTATTTTAAGGTTTTGACCACAGATTCTTATTCAGCAGAGGTAAAAGCATCTACTCTGAAATTTTAAGGAGAATCTATTTTTTAAATAAAATCAAGAAAATAATATTTGGATAATATTTGGTTCAGATTTTCAACTTGTTCAGATTTTAATGATAATCTGGGTATAAGTGTTATTCCATATGGTGATTAAGGATATCGAGTCAAAACACTGCGTTTCGTAAAATTAAGCGCTTAATTACAAACTTAATATTAATTATAATTATATTAATATGCTAATTGCTCGACTAATTACACGAATTTTAAGGTTCTGATCACAGATTCCTATTCTGTAGAGGTAAAATCATCTACGCTGAAATTTTGAGGAAAATCTATTTTTTCAAAAAAATCGAGAAAAATCCTTGGATAATATTTGGCTAAGATTTTCAACTTCTTCAGATTTTAATGAAAATCTGGGTATAAGTGTTATTCTATATGGTGATTAAGGATATCATGTGAAAAGAATGCATTTCGTAAGATTAAGCGCTTAATTACATACTTAATATTAATTATGATTATATTAATATGCTAATTACTCGACTTATTACACGAATTTTAAGGTTTTGACCAAAGATTCTTATTCAGCAGAGGTAAAAGCATCTACGATAAAAAAATAGAAAAAAAAAAATCCAAGGTGGAGAGTGGTGCATGACACGAACTCTATAGCTATTGTGGTTTGTACTGCATGACTTCACTCTTACTACAAGTTCTGTACTGGGTGCTTCATGGAACCAACATCCTTGCCATGTTCCTTATCGGATTGGGTAAAAGTAACAGGAAGTCAAACGGTCTTCGCTCCCAATCGTTAATATTACTCCCCTTTACACACTACTACACGTGCACACATTCTTATTAGCTCCATCATTACTTTTGCTTCCTAACCAACTATTCTGTCCCTAATCAGCTCCATTCCCACTCCTCAACTTGCCCCATTTTCACTCAAGTAGCCCCATTCTCGATCAACCAGCCCCATCCCAGTACCCAACTAGCTCTATTCCAATTGCCTAATTAGGTACCTCGCCACTCCGTAGCTCACTCCGTCCCAATTCCGTAACAAGAGGGATCCCCATTCCCAAACCACTCAACCTTAACCCTTAACTAGCCCTACCTGCACTCCCTAACGAGCCCCATTGCGTCCATAACAATTCAAACCCCAGTTCCCAGTTCCTTACTAGCTGCATCCCTACCTGCTCTCCAACAGGACCAACCTTCACCACTTACCCTTATCTCTATCCATTTACCCACCACCTCCAGTCCCTTTCCAACCATTCCCCAGCATCCCCATCCACTCCCCACCATCACCAATCATTCCCCATCATCCTCAGCCACTTCCCATGATCTCGCCAGCATCAAGTCAAACAATGTCCTAATTAACAGGAGGGACCCGCCTGCACACATGCATACACATATACTACACTCCCGCATACATATATACTTCCATGTAATTTATGCATACGAATATACATACAATACAAATACACATATATATCTGCAAGGGTGTTAATATGCAAATGTCAACACAACTCGGGTGAATTTGCAGATACTGGACAATTTTTGGCTGTGAATAACATGAAGGGCAGCAGGAAGCACAGCGCGACGCGCTTCAAAAGACATATCACTTGTGATTTTCATCAAAGGACAACAACACAACCTTCATCAACAGAACCGCTGCGCACAATGGCCGGCGCTCTTCCTGATAACCCCAGCTGACAACGTTAACGTTTGACGCATGCGCTATGGCCGCCACCTCTGCAGCTATTGTTGCTGTAATGCACGATAACTACCCTTCAAATATACGAGACTACCATTATGGTATAGGGCATTACCACTGGTATGAACGTTACGACTAATGCAATGTACGTTATCATCAGGGAAATGTACGATATTCCTGGCGGTATGCATGATACTGTCATAAAGGTGGAAGGCATGGCCATTGAGATATAACACACAAAGGCTTTCAAACACCTATTTCCTCGTGCCGTCCAAATATGATGACAGCGACAGTGATGCGATAGCTGTTATTGTGGACTGAAGGGGGTGAGGCCTTACCTTACCTTACCTTTCTTGTTTCTTTTATTTCAACGCGTTATCCGCTGGCATTCGTCCGCGAGCGTTGAATTAATCATCCCCTGATTAATGAATCGTATTAGATATGCTGTTTAGTTAGCGTGTTGTGGTTGCATAGCTTAAGGGAAATATTACTGAGGTTATGAGTTCGGCGAGAGGTTGCAACTGATGCTACTCAAACGGGTGGCACATAACATTAGCCTCGCTCCCAGATTTACCAATAAGAGAGCATCAGGGAAAATGGGATTGGGCGTTTCGCCGCAAGAGCCCAAACACCCAGTTGTAACAGTAAATACGTGTGTCATATTGTCTCTCCTTGAATGCACTTGGCTGTTTTCGTAGACAGGTGTGATTGAAACTGTCTACAGAATGAAGAGGACGCGTATTTTCGGATGTTTCACGTTAGCGAGGTTCAGGTAGTGGGATTGTGCACACCTGACGATCCAAGCCGCTGATTGCCCAGTTTCCCAGCGTTCTCTTGTTATCATTCACCCTTCCCAAAACATCCTCTCAGAGCGCGGCAAGCTGTTGTTATATTTAAACGAAACTTAATGGAAGAGGAAGCACTGTGATGGAAATCCATAGACGGCAGATGAAAGTGGTTAGGCTCGAGTTCCCTAACTGAGATGCAACCTGTGCATCTGATCTGCCCAGCAGAATGACGAGCTTATATCCCTGTTGATCAAGCAGCAACAAGCATACCACAAACTGGCGGGTGTTGGTCCGTATGTACGTCGTGTTAAAACCAAAACGCGGATCAATGGCAGGAGAGAGAGAGTGAGGCTGACCCTCAGGCATCGCGCACCCGGCATCTGTCTCACCTCATGGTGCGCAATGTGAGATTCATTTGTCATCTTTTTCTGGCGCGAAATGCGATCCATTAACAAGCAAATAGCTCTTTTCTCTGCACACAAAAGCGGTGTAGAGGGAACACATTTACCCAGCGCACTCTGTCGTATCATAAGTGGACTTTGAGCAGATGATATGTTATTCTAGATGAGGTAAAGGCAGGAGAAGAGGCGGTAGACGAGGCATTAGTTAGCCGGCTCACCAGTCAGTCCATTATAGAGGGCGCAAGCTCGTATCACAACTACATAATCTTTCCCACACTTTAATTTTGGGATCTTAATTGGACAGTGTTTTAACAGAGCCTAATTTGTAAATTACAACCTTGGTGATTATACCCTACCGATATTCGGGGGATAATATCGACATAGAGTGTGATAAGGTCTAAATCCTATTAACTAGTGGGGCGGGCCTGGGGCCTGGGCCGGCCACTCCCGTAGGGGGGGGAGGGACCCTAATATTAATGGGCTCGATTTCATATTGCTTTACAATTTTGTCGCCTGTGAGGTATAATGCTCGCTGCCATGGGATTTATGCTGGCATGGGAAACGAAATATTTTTCAGGGTTTTATATTTTTGGATGAATATGACGCAGAAGTATTGTGGCGAGGCAATGGTTGTACCTCACGGGTCGACGTTTGTGGTGGCATGTGGCAACTAAACCAAGCTTTGCTGGGTGTATGTAGGTGGAGAGAAATGTTGGATTCTCTATATGTATAGATACACACACACACACACACACACACACACATTAAATGATATTTCTCTTGATAAGACAATAACAGGTTTTAACTGAAGTAGCACTGGTCCAATATATATATATATATATATATATATATATATATATATATATATATATATATATATATATATATATATATATATTAATGTAAGCAGGGAACAGGTTTTCTCCAATGCACGCAGAACTGAATACGACAGCATGTTTAGAGTTAGTAATATGTTTCTTATTTTCCCTAATTTTCTCAGTTGTCTTATATTATCCATTCATTTCAATCAAGCTTCCGCCTTCACACACGCATTATCAAGAATCTATAAAAAAAGAGAAGAAACTGCGTCACAAAACTTGGGTATGACATGTAAAACGCAAACAAAATATAAAAAGACAATAGGAAAAAACACAGCACATATCGCATAAAAGTAAGGGAAAACTGTAAGCGAGGTGAATTAATATTATGAAGGGTAGTATGAGTTTGAATCTTAATGCAGAAATATGGAAACCGAAACATAGAAAAACTTACAACTGACGAAACACAGAACAATATTAAACGAGGTACGAATATATATAGAAAGCCCATCACTAAATACACAAATTAGGGCCAAGCGAGACCACGAGTGTCCAGATGCGGAATTGAGGTCAGGTTGGGCTCGTCTGATTCTCTCTGACCTTTGTAACCCAGGACCGGGTTGGTCAGTGCCGCGTTCCTCCTGTTCAGAAATGGCAGACTCGGCAGTTCACAAGAAGGTGGGATGAAACAACATTATGAATAAAAACATGGAATGAAACTAATGAGGGAGATTATAGTGAATAACACCAAGACATTACTGGTTGCAGTGATCGGAGGAAACTACAGATTTCAGAAGCCATTCACATGAGAGAAAAAATTCCTGTCATCAACATCCTGACAAACATGACCACACCATTATTTGATGGCCCGCCGGTAGGATGTAGACTTAATGCCGTTTTAGGACAGATAGAAGACGTTATCGACCCGCCACATGTAGCTGGACAAGAGAAAACAACACAGCAAACACTGAAAATCAGATACGAAAGTGAAAAAAAAATGAAAAATAGAGACGAATGAAGAAAGAAAGACAAGATGATGAGGATGGGGTGGACACGAGGGAAGACAAAATGATGAGGATGAAGTAGATAGAAGGCAATATAAGAGGGGTGGGGGGTGAAGGGGGTTGAAGGTGGAGGTTAACAGGAGAACGGGCAAAGTTGAGGGTAAAAATTTGACCTATAATGTCTTGCCTACAGTAACATGATCACCTTACCTACAGTAACATGATCACCTTACCTACAGTTACATGATCACCTTACCCAAAATATGATCACTTTTACCATTAATCATCACCAGTTAAGGTATTCATAAACTGAATTTTGAAATCCGAATATTCCTGTTGTTCTGTTTCTTTGGAAATATAAGTTTGGTACAGAGTGAAAACAAACATTATCATGATTAACAAAGACATTGCGTCAGATAGTTTTATTCTGGTAAATTAGTCCTGCTAATAGCCATTGGAATGATTAGCACTATTAATTGAACGTGTTAATTACAACACAATGTCCTCATGTATGATTATCCCAAGTACTCTCCTCATACATGTATTATACAACAATATTTCCACCCATGATTATAGAACTTACTCCCCCACCCCATTGCCAATGATAGTCACGTGACCTCCCATCTTTCCCATTACCCATTATCAAAGATTACAACGTGTGGCCTTGTAGCCCTCTATTATATAACTTGTATCTCACACTAACCCTTACGCTGGGAGGGGAAACACTTGACCCGCAAGTTGACTTTCCCTCTACGTTCACTTCTGGTATGGGTGTTCTTTAGTTCACTTCTGGTATGGGTGTTCTTTACTTCACTTCTGGTATGGGTGTTCTTTACTTCACTTCTGGTATGGGTGTTCTTTAGTTCACTTCTGGTATGGGTGTTCTTTAGTTCTTTACGTTTACTTATGGTATAAGTGTTCTTCACGTTCCTCCTTGATACTTTCTACCTCCTCCATTTTTGTTATGCAGATAAAGAACATTGTATTTATTTCACTCTTTGTTAATCTAACCTTTTTAAACCACCCGTTATACATACTAATGAAATAATACCTTCGAAGTTAAGTATTAAGTATCGTTTATTTACATGACAAACACTGCTGCTCTACAATCAGGAGCAGGGAAATATTGGACTCCCTTGAAGTTGAAAGTTCCTCAACAAGACTCTACTCCTTTCCTTCAACACGATTGTTAACAACTGGAGTGATATAATCAGTTTTTTTTTGTTTTGTTTTGAGTTTGATATACAAGACAAGCATATCAGTGATCACAATACACTTGGTCAAACGATCAATATTCCTGTGTTCTGTCGATCATATCCGTCCACAGACTTTTTGTATGTCAAAATGTTCATATTTACTCGAAATTTTGTAAGCTTATAAAAAACCGACTTTCCTGTAAGAGCAATTACTGATCGACTATGCATAGTAACTTGGTCAAGTAATTTAGATAATAAATGATTAACCTCATCTCAGCCAAATTATTGCTACAGATTAATTGAGACATGACATTGTGTGCACTTCTTCCTCTTGTCATTTACTTCCAATTATATCATTACCTTGCCTCCCTTTCTTGTCTTTAATCACTAATTAAGTTAATGGCAATTATACCTCATCCATCACCGGGGTAATTATACCTGTGGAGGCAGCTGCTGCTACCACCAGCACCACCACCCACCTACTGGTTCCCATTCACACCACCTATCCACTGCCATCCACCTACTGCCACCCACCTACACTTACTGCCCCTCACCCACAGGCCAGTCGGCACCCACATCCACAACCTCTACTAGCTATGTTTTTCATCTTAATTTTCAGACTTCCTCCACGTCTGCTGTTGCCACTCATACCCTTTTCTCTTCTTCGCCATCATCATCTCTACATTTCTCTCCCCCCATCATTATCTCCTCCTCTTATCTCTCTCACACCATCATCTCCTGAAGATATCTCTCCTCCATCATTATCTCTTCCCCTCATCTCTCCTACTCCATTATCTCTCTACGTTACTGTCTGGTCTCCCCTCACTCCCCACCCTGTTTCTCTCCCACCTGCATCATCTCTCACTCTGGCAATACCCCAGTCTTCCCTCCCTCTTATATATCTCCTATCGTTTCTTCTTTACCCTCAAACTTTCCTCTCTCCCTCTCCCTGTTTCTCTTACCCTCACTCTCACCCCCTTCCACTCTCTCTCTCTCTCTCTCTCTCTCTCTCTCTCTCTGGCTCTCCACTACTTCCAATCCATCTGCCACACTCTTCAAATATCTCATTACCAGCCGTGTTCGTCTTCCACGTATCCTATTGCCTTGCCTCATTACTGGGCGATCGACGCCACCCACCTCCTTAAACCCCTCATATTTATCTTAAGTTTCCCCTCTCCTCATTTCCCTGCCCCTCGTGAGGGCGTCATCAGCCCTCATTCATCACGCGGGGAGCCGCTCTTCTGATTCATCAACGGACGAGGTGAGCACCAAGAACGTATCTTCGACGCTTTTAAACCCCGTCTCACTGATCGGGAGGCTAATTCCGACACACTCGCACACACCATTCCCAGACACTCACACAGACAAAAACACGAAATTCGGTCACTGTAAATACCACCATCCAATTATTTTCCCCCTCCTTTAGTAATGTTTTAAGCGCGTCTAGGAATTCCAGGGAGGAGTTGAGCCTGGCAAGAATCTGGTGGGAGATGGCGTGCTGCGCCAAACACGCCATCTCGCGCCCATTATGAATCGCCATTCTGCCTCACAAGCATTTAGCGCCCCAATAAGGCTCTCCTGGCATGTTCCTTACGGGTGGATTAAGGACGGGCAGTATACGAGGGGATGGGCCTTAGGAGCGAGGCGTGAACGGGCCGATAATGATTACCAGCAGTTGGGAAAGCGCCGGTGGCAGCCATCGGCCTTGTCTCGTAGAGATACATGATTTATGGCCGAGCCGCAATGAGTTTTGGCCGGCCAAAGAAAGCACAGCGGGGGAAGCTCCGTGCTAGGGGCGTACCCAACCGTTCTTACCGAAGGCTCTCAAACTGCGACCCTAACACCAGGAGGAATAGAATCCAAAAGATAAGAGGCAGGGAAAGTGGTTGGGTTCGCCTCTCTACTGCCAAAGAGTGTTGAGTAGTTTTTAGTCGTGTTGAGTTGGGATGCCGAGGTAATCTTCTAACACGGCCGATTTGCAGCCGCTTATTGTAGCACGCTAAGATTGAATTACCCCAAATTGCTCAGTCTTCGATAATTACAACAGGAAGGAAGATGCACCAACTTACAAAGACTTTCCCACAAGTTTGGCTCATTAGGACGATTATGAAGGATGGAATTTCCTGCTGCTCTTCTGGGACATGTAAAGGATGATTCGATTTGTGCCTTTAATGGTCCAACTTGGGTTTCTTGTTCTCGCCTTTGTCCACAACATATATACGAAATAACAGAAACAATCTTGGAATTAAGGAAACGTAGATAACAAACAACAACACAAAAGAATAATAGACGAAAAACTCGAATTGTAAAAATGTTTTCAACATGTTTTTAACATGTTTAAACCTAGTTACAACCTTCCGCTAACACACAGGCTATAAATAAGACCAGTTACCGGGCTCAATGGCGGCGTTCAACAGTTCAATTGTCCATAACCGTATGTTGTTCTCCAGTTTATTTCTGGCACCCAGCACAGCTGGTCCTCCAGCCAGACGCTTGTGTAGATGGTGTCTTGCGGCCGGTCTTACAGATGGTCTTATAGCTGGTCTTACATCCAGTTTTACAGTTAGTCTTGTCCAGTCTTACAGTCATTCTCGCAGTCTTACAGCTTATCTTACAAACAGTCTTACAGTCAGTCTTACACCCAGTCTTACAGTCAGTCCTACACCCTGTCTTACAGTCAGTCTTACACCCATTCTTACAGTCAGTCCTACACCCAGTCTTACAGTCAGTCCTACACCTAGTCTTACTGTCAGTCCTACACCCATTCTTACAGTCAGTCCTACACCCAGTCTTACAGTCAGTCTTACACCCAGTCTTACAGTCAGTCCTACATCCAGTCTTACTGTTAGTCCTACACCCAGTCTTACTGTCAGTCTTACATTTAAGTCTTCAACTTTTCCAGTCTTCCTCTGCCTGGGGTCTGGGCTGGCGTCCCCCTCCCCTAAACCAGCCTCACAAGTTATCTTGGCAGCAAAATTCCTGACGTTTTGTGTGATTCGCTCGTCTCGAGGTGCTTCACTCTGGCATAACCGTATCGTTACCTTATCGCTCTGTTATTACCAAGTTTCGCTTTATATTCATGGCCTGTTTTACGAACTCCACTGCAAAGACTTAGGAAGATATGACATATTTTCGGTTTTTTTGTGGTACGCAGTTCATTCGATGTTCGAGCTGGGTTCGACTTGCGGTACGTTACGAATATAGGTTTAGCAGCATGTGCGTGCATGCGTGCGGGAACGTGCACGCATGGCTGCGCATTTATGCATGTCCATGCATGATGACGTAACATACGGGCGTTCAATTAGCAAAGGTTGATGACTGTAGACGATGATTGCTTAAAGAGGGATTCAAGTGGATTCGACACCACCTCTTCTGGCTTGAATCTCATAAGCAAGATGTTGCAACCTCTGATCACCCATGGCCTTTAACCTGACCTTTAAGTGTCTGGTTAAAGGTTGGCCGTTATACCCAAGGTCGTCTCACCGTGCTTAAGGGCGATAGCCTCGTGTTCAAGGGTCTAATCGCCGAGGAGTTGTGAAGAAGGTCAACCCCACTCAACCCTTCACCTACACCACAACCTCACTAACACAATAATCAGGGAGATACAAGTCTCCCAGCAACAAATGCGTCTAAACATCATCGAACGTCAGAATCCAAAGAAAGAATACATTCGGCAATGAAGTGGTACAGTATAATGCATAACTAACTGGAATGAGGAGAAAATCCAGTTATTTGATATCATTTTACCTTGTTAAAATGCAGGACTCTACCTTAACAAAAGTTAACCAAGTTCCAAGTCATGTTAGTATGATCTTGGATGAACCTACCTAAGCTTAAGTAAAGCTGCTTTAAATACTTCTATCCTTAAATTGACCTCCCATGACCTAGGCAAACTACAGCTACCCCCATCCAAGGAAGCAAGACCTAACTGCTGTCGTCTCGGTATAGCAGTGGGCACCACGTCCTCCGTATACCACAGGTGTATTTACCTCAGGATGCCAACCACCACCACACCACCAGGCCGTCCACAACCACATCACCACCAACCACACTGCAGCCTCCGAGGCCACAGTACTGGAGGTGGCCGCCTCGCCCGGGTCTCGTATAACCCTTTTTATCTCAACCTCTGTTTAGGTAATTTTGGGTGTTGATCGTCCGGCCGCCACGCCCACCCTGATCATCCCAGCGACTTCACATGTTGGGCCAGCATTATGAAGGTCGCGCTACAACGCCTACACAACTTTTTTCTCTTTCCCTTCCCTGCCGGGCCTTGTGCAATGTGTCCCCTTCCTGGGCTGGGCTTAATGCCACCTGCGACCCTGGAACCAACATAGGTAGTGCTATTTTACGACACTTTATCTCGATAGACGGACCAGCAGGTTCTACCAGACACTACAGAACATATCTAACTTTTATCTCCGCTTCCATCATCCATCCCCCGTGAATAGCCAGGATCAGCACACATACTCACACTTGATAATCTTTAATCCACTTGCTGAGAATAAAGCCATTTACATGGTTGTATAAAGACGGCGGGGATCTGTAATGCCCCCTACAAAGGCCGCGCTAAAGACCATCTGAAGCCATTTAAGAGAATTTTTTTTTATATGAAACGTGAGAAAAAGGAATACTGTTAATGCGAAGAAGTTTAGTGACGGTGAGGAATCCACAGCAACCCAGATGATGGATAGGTAGATGGGCGGGAAAATCTTCCATCTGTTGCCACCCGTTGGAATGGTAAGATGGCACCCGTTATGATGGCAGGATGGCAAACAGGTCATGGGTGGTGACATTAGCTAAGCTCATGGAATATATATATATATATATATATATATATATATATATATATATATATATATATATATATATATATATATATATATGTTTATGTGTGTATGTGTGTGTGTTTGTGTGTGTGTGTGTGTAGGTGTGTGTGTGTGTGTGTGTGTGTGTGTGTGTGTGTGTGTGTGTGTGTGTGTGTGTGTGTGTGTGGGATTTGAAGGTGGGATTACAGGGGGTTCATCTTGCTGAGGGTGAAGGAGGTGATGAGGAGGAACGTGTTTTCTTTCCAGGCTGGGGTGTTGGGGGAATGATCTCTGGCCCAGACCTCAAAGACCCAAACCTACTGTATATTATCTTGACTGGTATTTCTGCAGAAGACGTGAGGCATGCATAGACAGTATGTATTTGACTCTGTGGTATATGGGGAACGACGTGCTATCATGAGATGAACCAGAGCATATGAACAGTTCACGGTTAACCATGGAGCTGTTTGTGGGCCTTGGCTCTGGTTTTAGTACATTAAACACGAGAAGTGAGAGAGAGAGAGGATGTGTACTGATTAAGCCGTTGATCGTTAATTTGTTCCTGACGCTACCTCGCTAAGGTGGGAGAAACAGTTGAGTACAGAAGAAGAAAGAGAGAAATCATGGGAACATCTGAACATCAACTTCTTTATTTGTCTTGATATTACAGTTTTCCCGACGAAGATCAACGACGATCGACCTTATCTGAAGGAAGCAGCTCACACAGACGAGGGACAAAGGACGATAAACGCGTAATTAAAAGCGAATAAAAGAAATTAAAGGGAATTAGATAATGATGAGGGAATGAGATAAGGTGATGATTAGATGGATTGAAGAGGTGAAGGAGAAGAAAGGAAGGGAGAGTGAGACAAAGAAAGAGACAGAGACACAATAAAACAAAAAAAGGCAATAAGGGACAGAGATAAAAAAAAAAAGGAGGAAAAGAGAAGGGAAGGAGAGGCAGGAAGAGGAAAAGAGAGAAAGGAAATGAGTCACACGAATAAAGACAGAGACAGCTGGACAGACTCAGAAATAGACAGACAAAAAGAGGTGAGAGAGAGAGAGAGAGAGAGAGAGAGAGAGAGAGAGAGAGAGAGAGAGAGAGAGAGAGAGAGAGAGAGAGAGAGAGAGAGAGATCCCATCCTTTCATATTCCACAACTCTAAGGTCGCGTCGTGCAATGTTTCAGTAAGACGTGACCCTCAGCCCCCATGACCTCTGCCCCACGACCTTAGACCCACAGGACGAGCACTCCACGGGTTATGTACCTCCACCAGTGACCAGTGTTTGTACTTGGTATGTGTAACGTGTTACATGAATACTCCATCAGTGGATATCCTCATCTAGTGATAGCCATGATAGCCAACAAGCACAAGTACATGCCTCAAACAAACCTTGGGATTCCTAACTAAACTTTCATCTGTTTTGTGGTGAAAATCAAAATCGCATTTTGCCCAAATTTTCAGTCGGATATGATTCTAAAGTATAAAGTTTTCTCAATCTGATGAGGGCAATACACCTGAATATCATTCATTAATCTGTTATATTTTCACATTCAGAAACAAATGAATTTAATAATGTAGAAAAGGGACTTGATTTCAGGATTAAAGATGCTTTAGCATAACACGTTTGTACTGTACGCATATAAATAAATAAATAAATAAATAAATAAATATATATATATATATATATATATATATATATATATATATATATATATATATATATATACGCTAAAAGAGTTACCTGGAAGGGCACTGTGAGAATTAAAGGGCTCTATATCGTTTACCTTTCAAGGTGACCTGAACAAGCAGGAAACAAGATCAGACAGGGCAAAGATTTTCGTGGACAGGAAGCTTTCAACAAACACATCATTACTCGAATGATCCTGCCACCACACAGGTCACCTGCCACCACACAGGTCACCTGCCACCACACAGAAGGTTTGCTACCACACAGACCCCTACCACTCCCCAGATGCCTGCCAAAGTACAGTTCCCCCTGCTACAACTACGAATGGACCGATAGTAAACAAATTTCAAAGATTTTTCTCAGTCTTTGGGTGCGTTTGGTAATGGTTAGTAATGATGATGGGGTCCATTAAGTCCTGGAGACTGAAGAACAAGATGACGTTATCATTTTCTCCATCAATGAACTATGTCTGTGTCACAGGTGCTTTGGTTAATTCTCAAAACTCGGAGGCTATCCCGTGAAAAAAAAAAAATAAGCTACAGCTTTGAGACTGTTTACAACTCCGGTTGAGCCCTCAAAAATTGGAGGCTATTCCTTGGGAAAAATAAACCACATATTGAGATCTGATACAAATTCTATGGTTGAATCTTCAAAAGTCGGAGACCAGTCTGTGGTAAAAGAAATACATCACAACGTTGATATCTCTTAAAACTACACTGTTTAAGCCTTCAAGAACTGGAGGCTATCCTGTGAGAAAATAAACCACAGCTTTGAGACTATATCTTGATCAAACTTATCGTCCCTTTTCGTTGTTCAAAATCAAAGTAATAAAGTGACTTTCAAACGATAATTCCAAGACTTGAGGTCACCAGTTCGACTCCAATACCAGCTAAGGTCACGCAACAACTTCCGCTCTTAATTTTGATTATTTAACTCAACAAAGAACCCAGGTCCATTACGCCAAGAAATATCCGTACATTTCATTGAGCTTTCTGATAGCTGTGCAGTCAAGAGTGGTTCGTCCTCGATGACGATGTTTTGTGGTGATGTTATCCTGATGTCAGGCTATACGCTTCGTTATGTCTTACATGCCCCTACCAACTGTATCCTGACATCACTCTAAGGAGTACAGAAGTATCTTAACATCACCCCAGGTACCATGACATCACCAAAGATAGTGAAGATGCGTGAACATCATCCCATGAAGGGAGAGTTTTGTTTTGACATCACTGCATGAAGTATAGGGATATTTTGACATCATCTAAAGAAGTAGAATTTACCTTGACATCAATCTTGATACTGAAGATGCGTTTTGACATCAACCCAAGTAGCAAACATTTTTCTTGACCTCAATATAATCTTGGCATAATTCAATGTGGGTCAAGTGTCTTGTGGCATCACCCTGAGCAATATGGGCGTGTAGTGATGTCACCCTAAGCGGCAGTGGCGTGTAGTGACGTGAACCTAAGCAAGAGCAGTACCACTTTGGTCGGCAATCTTATAATGAGGTCATTAGGGACTGATGACAGTAACTGCCTCCCGTAACTCCCTCCAATGAAATCTTGTGGAGACATTTGCCTTAAGTGATAAAATGTGTTCCATTCGCTCCAAGTGTTTTTTAATGAGATAATCATTAATTAAAACCTAAATTTTGTGAGCCAGTGAATTACATACATTGCGTTATGAATCAGTGATGAGGGAAAGGGGGGATGAAGGAATGGGAGGGAGGTAGGGAGGAGACGTAGGGAAGGTATATTCTGGGTGGGAGAGGAATTAACGTGGGAGCGATGAAAGAACGTGGGAGGGAGACCAAGTTAATGAATCTTTCACTACTGTTGTCTGTTATCAATTCAATTTGTTAAATCTCTTTCCTTTAACAACAGTTGTTGTCGGGGTTTTTCTTCTTATAACAGTTGTTGCTGTCTGCTGCTCGGCCATGTTAGAGGTTTTAAGTGATTGTGTTCCCACCAGGTTGTGCTCTGTGTAGATTTCTAACCTCTGTCAAGAACTGTCGGGACATTTCTCTCGTCTCGCCTCCTTTTGCCTGCCATTTCTTACTTTCTGATCGTCTCCTTTACTTCTCTCTCGATCTTCCTTCAGTCTCTTACCTCCCATAAATACCCGACTGAATTCCTCTTTGCTTGCAAGTTGCTGAGGTTACTAAGCAACATAACTCCACATTGAACGTAATGGTTACTGTACGTCAATGTATGATTTAACTACATCAACCAACTCTCTGTTTCTTATACCTCAAAAAATGGTCTTGTCACGTCTAACGTCTGGTAGTATTTAAGCCAGTAATATTTCTTCTGTATCTTTTCCTCTCTGGCTGGAATATCAGTAGATTAGCTTTCAGTCTTAGCTTCATCCAAGAGCTGATGACCACAATTACCCAAGATATCAAAAGAACTCTGCTTAATCAAGCTTTTAGACGTTCACAACCAAACTTAAGTCTGGTGTCTGTGTATCAGTTTTAACAAAAACTATCTTTCACACACCTACAGTCAGATAACTATCTAAACATAAACAACAGACAAACAAAATCATAACCTTTTCTTCTCACATGTTCTCCTCTCAACATATTGAACAACTTGCAAGTTACTTTGTTCAGTACATATAAACTTTTTTCAACAGGAAATGGATTTCAATTCAGATGGTTCGAATCCCTTCACATAATTCAGAGAGAGAAGACGTTGCCTCAGTTATTGGTAAGTGGAAACACGAGTTTCACTACCTTTGATATGTCATAACACGGGGACCTTTCCACCTCTACCATTACTGCGTGATAACACAAGACCCACCACCGTCACTATGTGATAACACAAGACCCATCACTGATACTATGTGATAACACGAGACCCAGCAACTTAACAATATGATAACACGAGACCTATTACCTTACTTATGTGATAACACGAGGTCCAACCCTTTACCATATGATAACACGAGGCCAACACCTTTGTTATGTGATTCCTTCACTGTGTGATAACACGGAGCCCAATACCTTTACTATGTGATAACACGGGGCCCACTACCTTTAACACAATAAATTATCCGCGTTTAAAGAAATAATTCACTTTTACTGTTATATCTCCCAACCATTTCCCTCTGCTTAATTAATCTTGTACATTTACCTGGCCATATTTTCACTATCAACAGATTTTAAAAATTTTCAATTTTTACGCACAAATTCAAATTTACTTTTAAGAATAAATCCAACGTAGCAAAATAAATCAAAAACAAAGACATTCCTCCCAGAACCCATGAGACAAGACTTGCTCACTGAGGACTTGGTTCATCTACTGAGGAGATGTTAGTCCTGGATGTGAGATCCCTCAAGACAGTGTGTGGCATCCTGCCTCTCAGGGACCTCTGTGGATGGAGGTGTATGTTGGGTTAAGGGTGTGTGGGAGAGGGTGTATGGCAAGCCAGGGGTAGGGTGTGTGGGAACTGGTGTATGACAGAACAAGGTTGGAGTGTACTGGAGGCCAGGGGAGAGGTGTCTGGGAGAAAGGATCAAGTGCCCCTCAAGCACCAAGTACCAAGGGTTGGATGAACAGCATTCTGAGAAAACTGAACAAAACAATGGCTGACGCATCGCGTGGCTCTGTCAACAAGAATATTGCTGGTGTTTACAGGTTACTGTACCCACCCTGGTGGCCGTGTTATCCATACATTACTGTATATTAATCTAAAATATCCCACCGCAACAGCTGAGCTATACATCAAAAAAACTTCAAGCGCAGATAGATTAATTTTATACTATATTTATTAACCTAATCATTAATATCAAGGGTTTTACAGTAAATGGTAATGAGGGAAGGGTTGGGCCAGCTGGGAGATATATTCCAGCAGGGAGCGGTGTACATACCACCCTACTGGGTCGTGACACCCTCCCTTATGGCCAGGGACCGACACTGGCGCCCACATTGTACTAATATCCATAAAATCGTTTAGGCGGATATCTGGGCGAGGGAGACGCCCAATCACATGCAAGGTTCCGTGAGGGGGCGTGGCTGTCAGGCTTAAAAGCCAATCATGGCTCCTCCCGCCCAGAGCCAGCCGGCCAATCCCCGGCCTCGGCGTGACGGAAGTCGCATATTCTTGTTTACTTGAGGTTTCCGGCCGACCAGAGCCTTTGAGAAGGTGAAGCCACGGGTAAATATACTCAGGCTTACCCTAACGGTAACCCACAGTCATACGAACCTTTTCCTACACAGGCGGAGATAAATGGACAGTCTTCAGGTTGAACAATACCGTCATACACTATACCTGAGCATTAATGATGGCTCTCTCTTGGGTAACACGCTGGACATTCTTGTCGTCTCACTCTGCCACCCGCCTCTCACACTCAGCCTCAGTCGCCTACGTAGCCTATCCCTCACTCTGACTCTCCTACCCTCTCAATCTCCTGCCCCACCCCTCACACTCACTCTTCCAGCCCACCCCTCACTGTCACTCTCCCATCACATCCCTCACTCAGCCTACCACCCCAACCCTCACTGACTCTCCCACCCTCACACTCTTCCTTACTCACACTCACTTTTCAGCCCCACCCCTTACTCACTCTCGTACACCACCCGATCCCCATTTTCACTCAGCTATCCTGTTCCTCGCTCTTCCACCCCACCTTTCACTCTCACTCTCCCACACCACACTACCTCTCACTACTCTCCCGCCTCACCCTCACTCTTCCATCCAAAACAACCACAGCAATGGTGAACACGTCGACTGGTTAACCTGTCATTCCTGTCATTTGTTTCTGCTTCTGCAAAACATTGAAAGAAAAATTGTCGTCTTATTTTGTGTCCGTTTATGTTCCAGCCGACGACCATGATCCTAATTCCTCTCTAAATAAACAAAGAAGATGACCCAAGATGGTGCATGTACTTCTGTGCCACTTCCCGTTAATGGTTCTTAGCCTTCCCTCCTGTTCAGTGTCACCTCCCCTGTAACTACTCATCCTAAGCTTCATTTTCTGTCATCAAAACAAACATCTTAATCATAATGGCACAATAATAATCTATCAAAATCCTATAGTTATTTAATAGATCACCACCAGCTGTTCCAAGACTCATCATCATCTGTTCCATGACCTTTCACCAGTTGTTCCAGGACCCATTGCCAGTTGATCCAGTATCCATCACAAGCTGTTCCAGGACGCCACTGTCAGTTGTTCAAGGACTTATCATCAGCTGCTCCAGGACTTTCACCAGTTCCTCAAGGACCCGCTGGACACATTCGACACTTGCCCATCGCGCAGGGGGATGGACTATGCAGAAATTTCAAAACACATTTGTTTCCCAGTACAGTCTCACCACTATAAGGTGGTGTCTGGTTACAAGTAAGCGAGAGGTATCTATCCGCAGCAATGTTGCTTCTCTCTTTCTGTTCCACTGGTATCGTTTCTGTCATTGCTCTCCTGAGCTGTCTGCAAATGTCTCTGTTACCAAAGCTTGCACCTGTGGCTCGCGACTGGCTTATGTTTCCCGCAGTTTGTGCGTGGAAACTGGCCACTCGAAGATTGACCGTTATGATACCTGCTTCTTCCCTCGAACAATTAAGCTGTGCAATTCTCTAACTCCTTTTGCCTTTCCTTGAATCCTGTCCTTCCTTGAGGTAGGTCAACAAACTCCCGAGGAGACCTAAATAATTTCTACAAAATCTTTTCTCTTACTCTTTCCCTTCGCTCGAGGTGGGTCACTATAACACGTAAACGTAGAGGAAGATCGGCACTGATCAAGTGATACTAAACGATCAGTATCGAGTCACAAACAAGTTTCGGTCAACAACCAGACCAGTGGGAAATACCAGGGAGGAAGTATTTCATGGGTGGGGGTAGGGGAGGTGTTGGGGAGTCCGGCTAGGTGGGGAGGATGGGGCAGGGAAGGGGGGAGTGGGGGAGGCTTCAATAAGGAGGTCTGCAGACTATGAGTCCAGTATTGGTTATCGATGCCAGGTCCTCGAGCACTCCCGGTGCAGCTCAGCCAACGATATACTTGTTTGCTGTCCTCCTTCCCCTCCCCCCCCCCCTTCAGGCGAGGCCTGGGGGGGGGAGGAGAAGGCAAGAGGAAGAGGTGAGGACTGAAAGGGAGGAGACAGACTAAGGGAAAGGAAGACAACCATGAGGGAGAGAGCATGACTAGGACGGGAAGGGGAAGACTAACGGGGTATGGGGAGGAAGAGGAAGGGGAACACAGGAAGTGGAAGACGGAAACAAGAAAATGGAAGACATGGACGAGAGGAAGACACATGGATAAGAGGACAGCAGGACGAGAGGAAGAGGAAGGAGGTGAGTGTAGACCAGCAATAAGGTGGAGGAGTGTAGACCAGCAGTAAGGTGGAGGAGTGTAGACCAGCAGTAAGGTGGAGGAGGAGAAAATGTGAAATAGTGAACAGAGAGAAAAGCTCTGTGATAATGGAAGGAGGAGAGGAAGAATGGGAAAGAAAGAGGAAGAGCAATATAAAGAGGTAAGAAGAAAAAAGGTGAAACTAAGGACAGGGGAGACAGAGAGAAAACAATTACAGAAAAATGGAGAAGTATATATATATATATATATATATATATATATATATATATATATATATATATATATTTTTTTTTTTTTTTTTTTTTTTTTTTATACTTTGTCGCTGTCTCCCGCGTTTGCGAGGTAGCGCGAGGAAACAGACGAAAGAAATGGCCCAACCCCCATACACACGTACATACACACGTCCACACACGCAAATATACATACCTACACAGCTTTCCATGGTTTACCCCAGACGCTTCACATGCCTTGATTCAATCCACTGACAGCACGTCAACCCCTGTATACCACATCGCTCCAATTCACTCTATTCCTTGCCCTTCTTTCACCCTCCTGCATGTTCAGGCCCCGATCACACAAAATCTTTTTCACTCCATCTTTCCACCTCCAATTTGGTCTCCCTCTTCTCCTCGTTCCCTCCACCTCCGACACATATATCCTCTTGGTCAATCTTTCCTCACTCATTCTCTCCATGTGCCCAAACCATTTCAAAACACCCTCTTCTGCTCTCTCAACCACGCTCTTTTTATTTCCACACATCTCTCTTACCCTTATATATATATATATATATACATAACGAAGGAATAAACAAGAGAGGAGGTAAGCAAATGAAAATTAGGAACAGGGTAGGAGAGAGGATAGACAAGGAAGAGGGTAGAAGAGCAGTAGAGGCAGCCAAGGAAGAGTGAAAGTCAGGCAACCACACGGGAGGAGGAACAACTGTACGACATGAACATTGATGCTAAACACACACACACACACACACACACACACACACACACACACACACACACACACACGTCCTCCTCCCTGCTGACCGCCTCAACAGGTTTGTAAAAACGTTCACTTTTTTTGGACGAGGACTGGGACAAAAAATAGTTGACAAGGTTCCCTGGCACTCCCTCAGTTACTACCAGCACGGGGCGAGATGGTCTCCCACAGGAAGGAACGAATCCGTCCCCTGTGGCTGGAGGGAAACGACGTGGGGTCTTCCCCGTGACACATGCAAGACACGTCGCAAAATCAGTGGCTGCGAACTTAGGTCTAGGTGTCATCGGAACTCAATGAACCCGCCAGTGAAGCCGAACAAGTCGTCCACCTCTTGTGTAAGAACAGCCCTCGAGCATCTTTGACTAAGGAAACTCTCTTTAATATTCCTTATTGTGGCCGACGATTTCCTGTCGCCACAAGCGGAGGTTCCTGGCTGCCATATTTGCCTCTGCCTCCAACGAAGTAAACAAAATTCGGTATACTGGCTTCAGTCAAGGTGCGCCATCGATCCGCTACGGCGTCACTTCGAAAGTGCTGTCCTGCGCCACAGTTGTGCTCCCCTAAGTCGATCATTTCTTTGACATGACGCGAGACACTGAAACCCACAGTGGAATATTCTCCTGAGAAAATATCCTTCAACTCTAAAACAGATTATGACTATTGTTTAGCTTGCGTGATGGTTGAGTCTCTAATATCATAAAGACTGGAAACGAATTGTTTAGGATGTGGAACTGTGAAATGATGAATTCAAAGGAATAGATGGTGCACCGAGGATGTAGAAGAGAATGGGGTTAGGGTTGATTACATTTGGTGTAGAATGATGGATATGGAACACAGGGGCAACAGATGACCTGTGATGTGGAGTTGTAGACCTGAGGATAGAGGGACCAGTGTAGATGACAGATTCTTTGGAACAGAAACCGTAGCTAAACGCAGTAGGGAAGGTGACCTGAGACAAGAAGAGGTGAAGGAGCTTCACTGGGACAATGGTCGGTCCCGAGGGGATGTGTACCGGCCACACACGTATCCTCTCACCACACAGCAATATTCTACACACAGGAGTTCAGTGGTACCATGAGGAAGCTGGACACTGACGAGCCATCACTTAAGATTTGCGTTAAGACGTTGCTCGCTGTAGGCAACTTCACTCTACCGGAAAATCAATTATTTGGAGTAATTAAAACTAACTTTCTTCAGTCTCTTTAATAACACCTGACGCAAAAACGTATTTGAGTGTACTGAGGTAACTTTCATACCGCGTGTTGGGTTCTGTACCTTGATCCTAGGTGGAATTCATACGCGTGTCCCAACTAGTGTGCACAAACCTCTGTTCTAACCTCCTATACTACAGTGACTGCTTTTATCTCTCGATCCATCTTGCCAGCCACCTACACCTGATAGCTTCCCTCAATTACAGCTGTATTGCCTTCCCAAATGTTTCTCAGCATATAGTGTCCCACTCAGTCACCTACCGTTATCATGTTCCATACCACTTATTCATTTTTATCATACACTCAGGGAACACACACAGTACTAATACCTTTCACAGTAATTACTTCATTTATAAGAAACATAATCCGATCTGATACTTTCGCCGCTCGACTCCCTGCTAATACAACGAAGTACTGGATTTGCCGGTATAGGAAAAGAAGATAGATACGATTTGAGTCCTCAAGACATTTCTTGTCTTACTAAACGTGAGACAACTGATCTCTCTTTAACAAAAACATCTCATTCATATGTCCTTCGGTCAGTCCCACAGTCAAGTGGCTTTTTAAAATGGGTTAAAGAAACCAGAGGCGTACCACAGGGTTTAGCCTTGGAGTCGCTGATTTCATATCCGTATTAAATGGCTCGACAAAAATTCAGATTGCATTTAAGCTCATTAATGAGGCAAAACTTTTCAGAGAAATAAGAAATATGCAAGAATAAGACGACCTACAAGAGACTTAAACAGCCCCCAGCATGGAAAAGATGTATGATAATAGAAATCAATCAGACGCCAAGTGATCGATGTAAGACTGGGTTATATGATGTCAGGGCGAACCTCACATCCCAGTGGCAATAAATCACAGTAATTTACATGTGACAGGAATTTAGGGGATGACACGGTACCCATCTATATTAGGAAACTTACACGAGAGGGTAACTACATACTGATCACGGCTAAATCTGCCTTGAGATATATAAATAAGATGGTCAGATAATATCTACAGTGCAGATTAGTCCAAAAAGAGAGTATATATCACTATGATGGTCACTCTGCTTGAAGAATCACAGAGATCTATTTGTGAGGGTCCAGCAGCAGGTTATATAAACTATAGATGAAGCAAGGGAACTGAGCTGCATGGAAAGGCTAGCAGCCAAAGACTTACGTATGGTGAAAGAGAAGGGGACAAGGGAGACACCATTACACCTTTATAACCTTTAGATGGACTTGATATTGCCTGTATTGAACACACGGACACACAAACACCCACAGCTAACCTTCCCTCACACCCTCGGTGTCCAGTACTCTCTCGCTCAATTACTTAACCTGTCGCCTCCCTGACCACAGCCAAAGACCCAATCAGCACCTTGATGTCCTGTGGTAATACCCACGACCCTCCCAGATCAAGCCAACCGAGAGATTATGTCATTATACTCCCCTTTACCATCATACTTACCACTGATTCATAAGTCCCCAAACTTATATACACACGTCTCATGTTTATATACAATTTAAACTTTTAAGTAATGGAAAATGATGTCGCGCAGTTTTGGAAGTTTTAATTGTAGTTAAGCGAGAGAAGGAAACAAGTGGTATAGCTTGAGGCTCGAGCTGCGAGTTTATTGCTGGAATTTATACTAATGTTATTGTTGGTATTACAGCGCCTCCTGGTGTTATCCAGCTACTGGATCCTCTCTGCGTTAGTTATCAAATTCCTCTAAGTCTGCATATTTCGATTAATAAGTCGGTCTGTGAACTGAATATTGCGCTGGGACCTACGACGTGGTATAGGGCAATCCATAACTGGATGGAAAACTGATCCATCCTACGTGCCTTAAGCATGGAAGTGTCTCGTCCGGGGGACGTGGTTGGCGGTGTGATGGCATCTGGTGAGGGCCTTGTTTCGTAGAGGTGGTGTTTGACTCCGCACCATCCAGTGAGGATGTATCTAGCAGGGCTTGTGTTTGGTGAAAGCCGAGTTGGTGAGGGGCACTTACGGAGGGCGCCGCGTCTGGTGGGGGCTTCGTTTGGTGAGGGCTAGGTCTGATAGGAGCCACTTTTAACTGGGGTGCCATATATGGTGGGATATGCGTTTAGGTGGGTCATGCCTGGTGGGTCAGCGTTCGGTAGGGTCGGGTCTGGTGGGGTGCGCCTGGTTGGGAGGCCACATCTGGTAGAACCCATGTTAGGGAAAAAGAAATGTTCCTCAAGATTTTTTCTCAGCTGTAGTCAGCTCACACCAGAACCAGCCCACAGGTGTCAGCTCACGTCAGGACCAACCCTCCACCAGTGTCAGTCCACCTCAGGACCAATCCTACTCTGGTGTCAGCTCACGCCAGGTAATCTATCACCACTCGCTATGACCAACCCTCACGCCTCAGCACTCGTCAGGATCAACCCTTCAAATGTGTCAGCATATTTCATGACCAACCCTTCACTGGTGTCAGCACTCGTCAGGACCAACCCTTCAACTGTGTCAGCACACGTCAGGACCAACCCTCCACTAGTGTCGGCTCATCATGTTCCCAACAAGGGAGGAAATTTGGACATAAGGTCGCTAATCTAGGAAAGGGAGACTAAATGCCGACTTCTCTCCCTTGTTAACCCTTTGTTTCCCCTCACCCTTCTATCTCCTCCCCTTTCCACCCCTACCGCTTCTCCCTGTTTCTCCCCCTCTCCCCTTGCATTACCCCTCCCCCTAACGCGCTCTGCCGAAGTGCTTTATTATTGAGCCCCCCTGGATGGCAACATTGTTATATAATGTCGCTTTGTTCCTCTCAGCGAGAGATGGACACGACCTCACGACCTCCTCTCAACGAGAGATGGACACGACCTCGCTAACCCCTTCCAAGGGAGTCGGTAGGCTTGGTCACACATGATGACCCATGATAACACATTTCAGTTAAATCTGCCATTTCATTTTCGTAATTTCTCTTTTTTTTCAAAATGTGACCAATCAGTATCATCCAAAACATAAATGAGAACAATATATTTCACAGAATAACCAATAAAACGTTCAACAACTTGCTACAACTAAAATATAAGACAACTCTAAGTTCTGGCAATGTGAAGAAAAGTCCTACTTGTAGCACGATCCCATCTTGGATGGTGGAAGGGACCACAAGACAGTTGGGAAGAAGAGCCACACAAGGACCTTCCCTTCCTAGTCTGGTCCAAATTAATCCAACGGTTTGAAAGATTCTTCTTTTACACGAATGTTTAGATGAAGATGACCTCATCTATATGATCAGCAAAGCTGTACAATGCTATAAATCTTACAGGAAAACATTTGGTATATGTGAGGCGACCCACAATTCTTTACCCAGAGTTGAAATTTGAGCTACCTCTGTCATAAAACGTTTAAGTTATGACTACTTGAAAAAAGTAATCTTTTTTTTTTACAAACACCGTCCGTCTTAGACAATGGTCTGGGTCACCAGGTATAATTTTGAAAATGGGAGCATCGCTCGACCATCTATGCCATACTGGGTACATATTGGTCATTACTAAAGATGGGCGACAAATGACGACGACACATGCATGAAGGAGGACGACCATGGATGCCAGGACGACAACAGCTCTCAGGGCCGTATGGCCAAATGAGCCAAAACCACGACACAGAAAAGCAAACTTTAGCACAACAAATCTGGACTTGCGATACTTCATAAGTTAAGTGTACAACTGATACCGACAACCAGTAAATGTATGAATGAAACACAACCACTTGCAACAACTCTACCGCTGATTGTCCCTGAAGAAAGAGGAAGAAGACGTCCACCATTACTACCCACTGACTGTTTTGAATCATATCTTCAACCACCAAACCATTTACTCAAAATTTCAGGATAAATTGTAATATAAATTAAACTATTTATGAAGTTGGATTCCTCCAGTCTTGTGGCCCTTAACGTGCGACATTTACTCACTAGAAGTGAGCATTTTAAAATTAATCACTTGGTTTACGAACTGATCTTATAAACGCAGAGTTTTTACCTTTTTACTTTCTACTTTTTTACGATTTGACGTTTTGATTTCTCTTATCCGATGTTTCTGTGAATATCTGTAAGCTGATTCAAGAATAAAGATTGAAAACCAAGTGCTTAATCATTCAGTCAAATGGTCCACTGTATGTATATAAAATCTTATCAAATCATCAGAGAAATTTGCTGCAAACCTGATCCTGGAGCTTCCAGGGACAGTCTTCCAGTTCCACACAATTTATATTATTATAATTAACGCAATAATCAGAGCCATTATCAAAGTGGGCTTACATCTCAATTAAAATCTTCACAGCGCCAGGCAAGGTGGGAGGAGCCGACGGTTAAGCTCCTCCCGCTACTCCCTCTTGGTTCCTCCCTGACTGGGCTTGACTCCGCCCTCTGCTGGAATTGGCTCCTCCCCCTCTTCACCAGACCCCCGGCCTCAAACACTGGTCAAGTGTTCCTGTGTATTGGCACTTGGTGTTCGGTTCCCAGGCCTGTGGTAGTGCTGTTGTGCTGGTACTCATATTCGTAGTAAAATTAAGAGTCGCCTAACTCGAGAAGGACCGTCTGTCTGAAGTGAAAATTATAACAGCGAACTGAGGATATACCTGAAGCCTGGAACTCTCGTGATTCCACGACTGAACCGGACAGAAACATACCGACGCTTCTGGTCAGCTCATCAAACACTCACCGTGTTATGTAAGAACAAAAACAATTGAAAAAATAATCCAAATGAAGGCGGTGGGCAAACTGAAAATACTTGAGGGCTTTCCTTGAAGTTTCCAATTTAAAGACTGGATTCGCGAATCATCTTTTCGAAAGCACTCCGGGAAAATGTAACTGTATGTTAAAAGACACGTCTCTGTGAAACTGTAATTGTTAGAGGAAGTTGGTCGGCTTGAGAAGACCCGTAAACTCAAAGCTGATGACTCGAGGAAACTGAGTTCGAAGGGAAAGGAAATTTTTGAGACAATGTCGGCGGAGGGCCGGGCGGGGTTTGCCGACGTCCCCCGCGACTGTGAGTGTCCGACGGCTTCCCCGCCATCCGCGCCCGACACCAGGGAGGGCGTGAGTGTGGGCGTGAGTGGCAGCTCGGGCACCACGAGCCGCCCACACTTCTCCATAAGTTCCATCCTGGGTCTGGACACCTCCCAGAGGCTCAGCCATCAAGACGCCCACAGTCCGACTCCGCCGGCCTACCCACACGTCCATGCCACACCCCCCTACACACACGGCAGGGCCCGCCACGCCCACGCACGCCCACACCAGATCGCCGCCACGACCGACCACGCCACCGTATTCCATGTACTTGGGCGAGGGCAGCGAGGATGCCCCAGGCGACCACCACCTACAACACCACGAGTCCTCATCCTTCCCGCCCACGGATGACGCCCTCATGGACGAAGACGTGGACGAGGCGGGGTCTGGCGACGAGGACGACTGTCCCGAGCCTGGCGTGGGCGTAAGCGATGACGTGGGCGTGGAGGAGGCCCGTCCACATGCTATAGACTTGCACCATCCGTCGGCCTTCGTGCGCCCTACACCACTACACCTTCGGCCGGAGGTGGAGGGCGTGGAAGGAATCACGGGACTGGGCGGGGCAGGCATGGGCGGGCCCCTGGGGAACGCCATCACGCCGGCAGCCCACCTGCCCCCGCTCTGGTACCCTCCGTGGGTGGCCGCCTTCAAACCCATGTTCGGTCTTCAAGGTAACGACTTTAACGTGTTTGGCGCTTGTTAACACCCAACATCACGTCCTGAACAAGTGAACAGAACACCTGTCCAACACACTGCACATTACAGAACTTGTCTAACGCAAAACTTGCGCAGCTAAATACTTCTCCAATACAACCATGTGGGGTCCCACCAGCACACCAGACCTCCAACACAACTTATTTAGGAGCACAAAAGCCGTCCATCAATTCATATGTATGAGCACATCAGCTCTCTAACACAATACTGTAAGGGCAAACCATTTCTCAAACATATGTAGAATACATCTCCAACACGATAAGTGTGGGTCACATGACCTCCCAACACACCGTGGAGAACAAAGAACATGTCATATGCGAAGCATATATGATATGAAACACGTGCACAACATGTAAGGCACAACATGACATCAGCATACCACAATAGTAAACAAAATTCTCACAAGAAGACATCTTAACTTCTTGGTGAGCCCATGACGTCCTCGAATGCACAATATACACAAAAGAATGCCTATATCTTGAGAGCACTGTGACCTGACATCTAGAACACTGACCCCCTTTTCCCCCTCCCCCTAGATTCCAGCAGGTCAACGGTCACCCCTTATCGTACATATAATGAGATGATGTACTCTACGGAAACAATTCTTTGGCCTCAAATGAACTTTAGTTAATGCACAGAAACATACATACGCACAAATACGCATACATCATTATGTATGATACCGAAATCGACGTACACAACACCTATTCATATATACAGAAGACGTACACATATACCATTTTCAGTTTGATAAAAATATACACAATCAATATATCTACAGTTAAATGTAAAAATTATACAGGAAAATGAAAGGTTTGTATATACCCACATTATGTAAAATTCCTCCATTTTGTTAATACTTACCTTTTAACTGATACCACAACACCTACACATACGATATGAGTGCTACAACACCTACAACCTCACCTACATATATAACAGTACTACAACCTCTAAACATACAACGTCTTCTTATTATACACCAGATGTACTAAAAGGTTTACATACAGACAGATCTTAACATAAGTAGTCGTGAAAAATTGAATCTAAACATTATCCCTGTTATCTAAACATAATCCCTGTTCCATTTATTTCCAAATTATTTCCCCCGTTACCTTGAATTTTTTATTTCATTTATTTCCATACGCCTATGTTCCATGATAACAACATCAGATTTCTTCACATTATCTAATGTTCCATTGCGTATGATCACACAACTCACTGTCATCCTGTGAAGATGAATCCTAATGATCAAAAATTGTTCCTGTTGTCTGTGTTGCACAAATTACATCAGACATGCAGGGAAATTTTCCAGGCAAAAAAAATCTAGCAAACAACTGATGTAGTTATGGTTAATGAAAATCAAAGAATCAGAAATATATATATATATATATATATATATATATATATATATATATATATATATATATATATATTTATATATATATATATATATATATATATATATATATATATATATATATATATATATATATATATATATATATTACAGAAGTTACAGGAATATTCAGGAGTTGGACACTTATCCTATCACTGGTTTCCTAACATTTAGGAAGTGACTGATAGTGGGGAAGGCAGTGAAGATCAGGGCAAATGTGAGTACACAGTACAGGAAAATCTTGTATAAATCAACAGAACGCATGACATCCTCACACCACTTTCCATGGTAGCCGATATTGACCTTAATTTTCATGTTACTGGATGTATGTTTTAGTCTCATGTTTACAACTGATTGCTGGGAGGTTTGGGCTACGTCCATGTACCTCCCACACACATCCCTCCCAACAAAGGCAACTACTTCAAGCGAAATGTGAGGAAACTATCTGATTTACAGGTGAATTATGTAAAACCTGTATTCTACACAGGTAAAATGTGTACACATAAAACTTTACGGGGGCAAAATAAAGACAAATATCGGATGTACACACAAACTATGCAGAATTTCTCTGATTAATTGATGAAAGATGTAAGAATTGTATTTACGATGGAAACCTTTGAAGAATTATCTGATTTACAGGAAACATACGCGGAAATAGCATTTCTAATTCACATTGGTAAATATGAAAAATCTCGGACTTACAGTTGAAATAATGGAAACCAATGATCAAATTCACAAACAAATTATATAAATCAGAAAGGTCTGCTTTATGGGCAAGGTATTGGAAAAGGACTGATGTACGGTGAAAAATATGAGTAACGCTGCCCGTGACATGTAAATCAGTTGTTACTGGAAGAAAATCATAATCGAGTCTGATTTCAATTATCCAAAGATTATAGTATGAAAATCATCCATTGAACTAATTCGTTACAACGAAAATTCAACCCATAAGATTTTTATCAGATAATTTTCTAAGCATTTACAAGTTCAGTGATATACTGACCACCTGTTTACTGTATGCAATGAAAATACAGAAAATGGAACACGTAAGATAAACAGAATACTAAGATGTTAAAACATTTCAACTTTGCAAAATGTTTCAATTAATTTCGGTCGTTTCATTTGCCTGTAGTTTCCCTTCTGTCCGACCCCATTTCCTCCTGTAGCAGGCTATCCTTAAGAGCCATCCGGATTACGAGAGACAAAAGGTTCACCTCCCTTCTTCTCTGTCTTCCCATCCCCCACAACACACGGAAATTAAAACCGATTATGTACAAAGGTTGGGTGAGGTAGGTGAGGTCGTGTGTGCACGGAGGAGTGTTAGGAGGGCGAGCTCAGTATCTGGGAGAGCAAAGATGAGCATGTGTCAAGCTACTGTAGTCCAATCACTATTACATGGATACGAGTCATGGGACCTAAGTGCAAAGGAACGGAAGAGGGTGGATATAATGGTAATATGCCTGAGGACAGTGTGTGTGGTATGAGGAGGGTTGATCGAGCTAGGAATGATAGGTTAAGAGATAAGTCTAGTGATAAGAGGAGTATGTACTTGAGAGCTGAAGTGGGTGTGCTGAAATGGCGTTGACATATAGAGAGGATGAGTGAGGAAAGAATGACGGAGTAGGTATACATGGCAGAAGTGGAGGGAACAAGATATGGGAGGAAACCAATGAGGAACTGGAGGGATGGAGTGGAAGATGCACTGAAGGCCTGGGCCCTAAACATACAAGAGGGTGCGAGGCGTGCAAGGAAGAGAGCGAAGTAAGAGTGACTGGTATACAGGGGGCGACGTGCTGTCAGCGGGCTGAACCAGGACATAGGAAACGGCCGAGGTAAACCACGGAAAAGTCTGTGGACAGAAGGGCTCTGGTCCCGGTACATTATACATAACAACTAGAAGGAGGAATGTGAGCAAACGAGGCCATTCTTCGTCCGTTCCTAGCATTACCTTACTATGTGAAAAACGGCGTACAAATATGACGTGTATATATATATATATATATATATATATATATATATATATATATATATATATATATATATATATATATATATATATAAATGTCAGGTCCTGCTCCTTCAGAGAACGCTGATAACGAAAGCAATATCTAATCCAATGGTTCCTCCGCTCCCTCCCATTAGTGTGAGTTTCATAACGATATAGTAAACCAACATGCTCACCTCTTTATCTTAAATGGTTTGAAACAGTAATTATAGGTGGAAATAAAGGAGGAGAGATAGAGGAAAATTAAACCTATATAGCCATTGTTGATAGGCAACTGGATCTCTCAAAAACCATAACAGACCTTATAGCTCCTTCGGCTCTATCGCTTCTTTCTTTTCATCTCCCTATATCCAATAGGAAGTCATCCCGTACACAGCAAGGTTGCCAGGTGTATATATATATACCTGCCGCATAATCAAAGAAATGAATAAGAAATGAAGAGAATCATTTATTATCCACCAGCGACAGAACAGTGACAAGATCTTTATTATGCTTTGTGACGGATTTCTGAAGAAATTATTAAGTACCTATAATTCTTCCTCCAGGTGTGCCTATAATCTACCTCCCACTGGTACTTGTAAGTTCTCTTCCATGAGTACCAATAATTCCCCTTCCAACAGTACCCATAATTCCCCTTCTATCATTGCCTATAATCACCCTTCCATCAGCATCTATAATTACCCTTTCTATCACATCTATAATTCCCGTTCCATTTGCGTCCATAATTACTCCGAACTTGGTAACCTATGATTCCATTCCAATCACCACCCACAAACCCCCTTCCATTATTACCTATGATTTCCCTTCCATTAACAATTATAATTTCCTCCTTAATCATTACCTATAAATTCCCTTCCAACACTACATATAATTCCCTTTCCATTAATATCTATAATTTTTCATACATTCTCTCTGTCACTCTTTATGTCCATCCCATCATTTGTCTGTCTTCGTCTCTGTCTGTTTCACATTCTGTTTTTACTCTCCCCGTCATGTACTCCGTCCATGTAGCTGTCATATACTGTTAATATTTTATCTCTCTCCTTACTAACTCCCTCTCTGTATTACCTCATCCCTTCCCACTCCTCCATTCATCTCCACTCCCCTGTGTCATTCCCTGTGTGTTTTTTTCTATTCTTTTCTCTACAAATACAATAGGAAATTTCCCCTACATACTTCATAATACTTTAAAGCGAACGTTTTTTATCATATGTCAAAGTCTTCTGTCCAAAATCAAAGTGTTTATCGATGTCATTTCCCTTATCATCTACAAATTATCTTAAGACCTTCTCACATCCCTGATGACTCTGCTCTATTATGACAACAATGAATGACAGTGGTTCCACAGCTCGTGGTGTATGGCTTCCGTTTACACCTCAATTTGAATCGTGCGAATTTTCCTCAACCTGCTGCTCACAACTGTACCTTTCTTAAAGATGTACATCTCCAGCGACACATTAACATGTGAATACATCTTATCAAATTCTATATCTAACGTACGGTAGTGATGTACTGTACTGAAGCGCAGACGGTGAGGTCTTTCGTATGGGACGGAAAACCACGATGTTAAAACAATACCTCTCGGCAGGTCTTCAGCTTCGCCTCAGAGTGCTGTACACTACAGAGCTCTTGGTTGTCTGGTCATTATGCGAGTACTGACGAAGTTGTACATATAACTACTGTTAGATGAAATGGTCATCGAAATTTTGATATCATTCACTCAAGATCCTTAATCTGCTTCCCGAATATATCCATATATCCACCTTTCTGTCGTCTCTAACTCCGTTTCTATGTACGTGTAGTGGACCAGGAGCATAACAGACATCCTGGCGAGTTATATGAGGGTCTGGGATCCGCAGCTCCACCCCCGGAGACTGGCAAAGGGAAGGGGCACAAGACTTACATGTACGTATGAATGGAGAATTATCCTTTCTTGTGTATATCTTGAAGAAACTACGTGACTAACTAAGTGACAGCCTGGAGCAAATTGGTTAATTGGTTAATGGTTTATCCCCGACGCTACTGCCCTGGCTGTATGAAAATGGAGAGCCATCTTCCCCTGTGTGTAGGAGGTAAAGACAACACGCTAGACTTGTACTATCATCCAGGAGATAGAGGAAAGCTTCCATTTTCCTAACATATATCACCGGCGGCTTCATGATACTCATGTGAAAAACAAATTCAGAGCACATCATACGAGGTTTTATTAAGGGATCACGGGATCGAATCCCAGAACAAGACCTGTCGTATGTGAACAATGAAGGTTCCTCCTCGAAGTACCACTGAAACGAACACAAAAACTCTTGATGGAACGATGCATACAATTTCTCTGTGGAACATGACTGAGTTCGAAAGTTACCGATTTTGACTTCATATTTATCTAAATAATCTTTGTCTGCTTCTGTGGACGATTAATCATAAAACAGACATAATAACCACCTGTGTGATAGAACCAGAAGGAGACACTCGAACATTTCCCGTGAAGAATATGGCTTTAATTTGCATGGATGTGCGCTGGGATATTGTAGATGAGAAAACACGTTATCAAAAACGTAGAGTGAAGCATCAACCAAACACGTAGAGTGACGCATCAACCAAACACATCAACAAACACGTAGTTACGCATCAAGCAAACATCACTCCTGAAATCACATTGATTCCGTCGTGACTGGTGGGCGCCTGGAAGTCACTGTGTAATGTTTGCCATTACATCATCGACAGCTGTTTATGGTACAGCTCTGGCATACTGTACAGCTCTGGCCGATGACAACGGGCAAGAAACGTGTTGCCCAACCCTTCGCCACACACCTGGTGACCACCATCTGATACAAACCCCTTACGCACCGAGAGATGAGCTCACGTTGTCCACCAAATCTTTAAAGCCATAACATGTACGATACTTGATCTGATCCCAGGGTTAACAAGGCAGGTCGAAGGACTTGATCTGATCCCAGGGTTAACAAGGCAGGTCGAGGGACTTGATCAGATCCCAGGGTTAACAAGGCAGGTCGAGGGACTTGATCTGATCCCAGGGTTAACAAGGCAGGTCGAAGGACTTGATCTGATCCCAGGGTTAACAAGGCAGGTCGAAGGACTTGATCTGATCCCAGGATTAACAAGGCAGGACGAGGGACTTGATCAGATCTCAGGGTTAACAAGGCAGGTCGAGGGACTTGATCTGATCCCAGGGTTAACAAGGCAGGTCGAGGGAAGCTGCTGACCCTCTTCACCTCACACTAGACAACTGCACTAGTGGTCTCTGACGGCCACAACAATGGTCAAACAAGAACCCTGAGACCGGCGTTAATGGACCTTGAGAACGGCTGTATGACCCTTAAGAACGACATTATGACACGACAGTAGGACCTTGGGTATGATGGCCTGCCCTCTGACCTCAACCTAAAGGGTCGAATCAAAGGACACCCCATCATACTCAAGGGTCCTACGTCGTGTTCAAGACTCGTACTCTGTGTTCAAGGGTCAAACATGTCTTGTTCAAAAAGTTAATGTGTGCAGAGCGAATTATTAAGACCGCTGCATAAACTTTAACACGAAATTGTCGACTCTGCCATATACATTCTCAGGAACTATATACATTCTAAAGACCTAGATGCACTTTAAAGATATACATGTCCAGCCACTTAGGATTAATCGGCACGTCATGCTAATCCATAAAACGATGAGATAATTAAAGATACAAGGGAGTATTAACATATGAGGGTGGCACCATCGTGGTCAGGGTACCCATATCCCACACCTCTCCAGCAGTGATAAACAAACCATCATCTGAAACGTCTACACATCGCTGAAAATCTAATATTTTCTCAGCCAAACATATATTCTAGTGTACCTCACCCATCGTTCTCCGTCGTAAACAAACCACACAGACCACCATCCACTTGGCCTGGATGAAGTTTAATTTCCGTCAGCAATTCTGTTACACTAAGCTGTTGGAGGTCCCGCTCAGCTTGTGAAGTGGAGCAACTGCTGATGGAGATGACTGATAATCTATTATCCAGGTAATCATACACCTCCCTAGCACTATCTTCACTACCATCATCATTAATACCACGAACTACCACCACTACGCTACCACCTCCCTATTCATACCTCTGGACTACAGTCGGCTTTTCACAACACTCCATCGTAACAAAGAAACAGCAAATCAAAACAATACATCGTTGTTTGTTGTGAGCCAATCAAAGCAGAGAACATCTTAGGATTCAATAGTCAGACAATGATAACACATTACGTTATCTAGAACGGTATTTAGTCAGTCAGAGCGAAGGAATTCATCACACAGCGCTCCACCAATCATACCGCAACACATCACAAATGATATTCAGCCAAGTAGAACAGGGAACATCATCAAGCACCAGGTGGTACGTATGGACACCAGGTCACACACGACACCTGGTGCCTGCCAGGCTGGACACACACAACACCTGGTGCCTGCCAGGCTGGACACACACGACACCTGGTGCCTGCCAGGCTGGACACACACAACACCTGGTGCCTGCCAGGCTGGACATCCAGCCCTGGACCGAGACCTGTCCTCACCCAGCCCAGGACCTAGACCTGTCCTCACCCAGCCCAGGACCTAGACCTGTCCTCATCCAGCCCAGGACCGAGACCTGTCCTCACCCAGCCCAGGACCTGGAACTGTCCTCACCCAGCCCAGGACCTAGACCTGTCCTCACCCAGCCCAGGACCGAGACCTGTCCTCACCCAGCCCAGGACCTGGAACTGTCCTCACCCAGCCCAGGACCTGGAACTGTCCTTCCAGAAAGCACAACTCTGCTTGCCTGATTCATCACAGTTGGGTGAGGGTTTCGTCTTCAACCATGAGAGACACACACACACACACACACACACACACACACACACACACACACACACACACACCACAAAACACGACTCACTTGTCTCATACGATACATCAGGCTTCCCTGTGTCCTACACAAGTAAGAGGCTCTGATAATATCGCATGTATAGTCAGTCTTCTTAGGAGGGAAGCGTCTGGCGACGTAAAGCCGCCTTACCTGTGACTAAGAACGTCAACCATGTAGAGGGAAGAATGATTAGTTGAACGTCTGAGTAGGGAAGGGAAAGGCCAAGCCTGGGTGGCAACCAGGGCCGGCCAGGGATCCTGTCATCACTGCTCTATCGGCAACAGTTTATGTCGCCACTAACCTCCCGTACTGTGCTCCACTACCGTTAATTAGTGAGCGAGTCATTAACACTTGCATCATCAGTAATTAGCAGAAGCCCAGAGGCCAGGGTGGTTCGTGCATCGATGCGTGAGAAAATAGACAAAAAAAAAATTCGGGTTATTTCATTTGCCTTTTCATTTTTCCCTTCATCATCCGTCCAGAAGGACACTGGAATACCCTGTCTATTTCCTGCTCAGAATCTTGTCAAAAATAGATCAAATATCTTTCCTAATCTTCACCTGCTCTTCACTGGACGATTTAGGGGAAAAAAATAATCTCTCTTACCTTCTGGAAGGTGCGGCTCGCTCTTACATACATCTCACAGAAACGTTAAGAAATTGTTCCTCTTACCTGCTACCAGCCTCCTCTTGAGCGGTCCTCGATCCAGCGTCTCCAAGTTATTTCGCTGGGATGATGTGATTGAAGAGGCCGGGCATGGTGTCCAGATCCAACGCTAAAGCCTCACTGCTTGACAATCTTTACATTAAAGATTTCTGAATCTCACGCTGAGTTCTTATTGGTTAAGAGCGCCAGCATCTGGACTCTTGATTGGTTGGAGTCGGCAAAAATTTGTTGTATGCCTGTAAAGATAATCTTTAGTTAATTAACTAAAGATTACCTGTTTAGATTTAAAAGATTTACCTGTTTGGATTACCTGTTTCTTAACACTTGCTCAATCGACCAACAATATATTTCATCCAACATTAGTTCAAACGAAGCAACACAAAGTACCCTAACTTGACCCAGGTCATCCCTGCCATAAGTGTATGTGTAAGGCGTCAACCCTTATCCAGTGTTTGATGGAGGAAACTACCCTGTGAGGATTATGGAAGAGACCCCCCACCCCACCCCTTCCCGTGGGACGATGGAGGAGGCTCCCCTGTGGGCTGATGGAAGAGACACTCCCCTTTGGGGCTAATGGAGGAGGCTCCCCTGTGGGCTGATGGAAGAGACACTCCCCTTTGGGGCTAATGGAGGAGGACCCTGTGGGTCTGGCGAGGGAAACTCTCCTGAGGGTACATGGGAGGAGACGTACACACGTCAGGACAATGGTTTGAGTCTGTCTTCCAAAGACATTCATTTCTGTAGTGAAAAATAACCGGACAATTTTTCAGACCTTTGCAGCACAACAGTTACCTGGGGAGAGGCGGAAGACATTATTCCACACAGACACATGGACAGATAATCATAAAGATAGATGTACAACATGACTGTACAGCCGGAGCGAGTAAACTTATATATCCTGGTTGGGAACACTGATCATTATGAGAAGGAAGGGGACGTGAAGCGTCGTCCCTATGGAAAGCACTCCGACCTGTACACATCGTCTGGTCCTCACGAGGAACGGGCGGGAACGTGGGCTGTATCTCCTCAGTTTCAGGCATCTTTACTGTGGTTACATGTGAGGATTGGAACATATAAGGAGGCAGACGGGTGGGCAACGCGTTGTGGCCCCTACCTTCTGAGGAGGTTCGAGAGGTTGGTACCTGTATGTAGCTCCCTCTCCGGGTGACTGCACTCCCCATACCTGAAGAACATGTTATTTCATCGTAGAACGATAGTTCTGTTAATAACAGGGGATGTAACTCTTGTAATAACGGGGAACGTTAGGTCTTTGCGTCTTAAACAATATTCGCCCGACTACATATAGGCCAACACAGCTATCAATCTGTGTGTACGTCTTCATTGTAGGTTTCATTATTTCTGGATTGGTTGGATGGTTTCTAGATCGGCGATTGGTTTAAGTGTCTAGTGAGTTGGGTAGTATGTGTGTGTGTGTTGGTTAACTTGGTTTGTTAATCTATGACTGGTGAATTGTTTGGGGTTGGCTGGCAAGATATATACGTAATGTGTTGGCTGAGAAGTTAATATTTTACAAGAACCACAGTTCTGATGTTTTACGTCTGCTTGTTGGCTAGTTGACAAGGGGATGGTTGGAAGGTTCGTTAGTTGTTACATTACCCAAGTGGTTGGTTGGTTTTACTTAGTGTTAACTAACTCATTAATTGTGTATGAGTCAACTGGCTGACTAAGTGAACAGATCCTCGCCTGTACACATTATAAATCAGTTACCTTTCAACTAATGTAAACAACTAACACTATCGTTTTCAGAAAAAAAGAAAACATAGTTTCTGTAATCTATAAAGTAACAATGGATGTAAAAAAGCAAGTTAATGCAAATTAATGTTGAATCAACGTCCTATATGGTCAATGATTATTAGCCAATTCCCTTTCACTATCAGGCTATATAGCCAATACCATCATCATTGTACAGAAATCACTATTATATCAACAATAACTTAACCAATAATGTCACTGTAACTCCACATTCTATACAGCAGATACAATACTGGCTGGCAATGTAGAAAACAGTTAAGAATACAGTCACGGATTACATTAATTTTACATTATCATAAAATTCTTGGAGACATACATGATCATAACACGAGACAAAGAGTCTATGAATCAAGCGGCCTCGGATTCAAGTCCCAGACTGGGCAGCCGGTCCACAACCAACCCAGGCGCCATCCTCTATAAACGTGTGTGTGTGTGTGTGTGTGTGTGTGTGTGTGTGTGTTTTACATCATCGTCAGTGGATGGAAAGGAGCACTGACTTGTCGAGGAACATCTGGATTCAAAGGTATGCATCATGTTCCAGCTCCTGCATGGAGCGCAGCCTCAAAGTTGCAGGGAAGCACACAAGAAGTGCTGGCATTACCCTATAATGCTACATATCTAACTTAAGGTGTTGTAGTAGTGAACACGTACACACTCGGGCTCGCCACCCGCAGCTCTGCGTCTTGTTGACCATTTTCCGACTTCGCCGACCACTACTCCCGGCCGCCATCTTGTTAGGGAGGACATTAACACAGGAGGAGACAGAGGTCTTCATCGCGTTTTCTCTCGTCTTGAAAGACGTTTTCCCCGGTGGAGGAGGCAGGACGTGAGCAGTTAGCCCATTACCTTACCAACATGGTGAAGAAGGTTCTACGACCTGTGCATTATCTTGACCATTATAACGTCCTCACGGCTTGAAATATTATGATTCTAGACACATTAATCACCCTCGACCCACGGCTCCTCATGTCTTCATTGCATTACGTTCCTTGTAAACACTACAGATTTTTCCATGTACTAAATTCCTGGATTATCAACGAGCGTCTTGGCTTTTCAATTGTTTCCGCGCGAATTCCCATTATGTTCAGAACATCTTCATAGTTGACCTCATTATCCCACATAGTTGACCTCATTATCCCACATCAGGTTCTCGACTATGAAATCCATTTATCAGATCAATGGATGATCACATTCTTCTAGATCTCTACTGGTTGTTTCTAACCCTTCACCTCTGGGTGATCACGTTACCAGACACTGGTCAACAGTGAAGGGTAATGATAGCCTTCATTACGTTAACTGCCAGTTTCACAACGAAGATTTTCTTCTCAAACTCTTAATTACACGGGAGCTGTAGTTTCTAAGTTTTGCTATGAAGGATAATCATTCGTGTATTTCAAAAGTAATAAATTCCTTAATAGCGTGTTTTCTGTGTTTCTTACTAGCGTGTTTTCTGTGTTTCTTACTAGCGTGTTTTCTGTGTTTCTTACTAACGTGTTTTCTGTGTTTCTTACTAGCGTGTTTTCTGTGTTTCTTACTAGTGTGTTTTCTGTGTTTCTTACTAACGTGTTTTCTGTGTTTCTTACAAGCGTGTTTTCTGCGTTTTCCAATTTTGAAACAAAAACGTTTTTCCCCTGATCAAAACCTGTATTATTATCTGACATTTTCACCTCAAAATTTCGTTTAAAACTTTACCATAAGCGCCATCTGCCATACTGCATACTCCTATAGTTTCATTTTGTCATTTGATCATGTTATTGCGTCCTGAATTAATTACGTCTAAAGTTTATTAAATAATCATGATCTGTTGCTCTGGATAGCATTCTAATGAACATAATGTAAATGTGATGAGCATTAAAGGTCATATTGTTATCAAGTTATGAAGCTTACAGTATCCTTACTGCACCTCGAGAACCAGAAAAGAAACTGAACTAGTTTCTCACTTTTCTGGCTGTTTCTTTTATCTACGAATCTTTAATTCTTTTATATATTTTTTTCAGAAATATTTATCAAGGTTGTGTTCAAATCAATTTCCTTCTACACTCTCTATCTAATAACTGTCTCCCCTTTCATCTGAGATATCAACAACTGGGGAATGATTTTGCCCATGCAATGCCAGCTACACACACACACACACACACACACACACACACACACACACACACACACACACACACACACACACTTGGTTCTATAGTGCTTAGCGTTACTGACTCTGAATCACACGCGGGCCAGTAAGGGCTTGAGTCCTGTATAGGGAGGCAGACTCACAGCCAACTTGGGATTTCATTTTCCTGTGGTGAAACCTCATGTAAGTGGAGTCTGGGTAACAAATATATATATATATATATATATATATATATATATATATATATATATAAGGTTAGTCCTTACCGCGGGTATTAATATCCTAACGTATATGATCAGAGAATGTTAATGATATATAAAGTACTTTTTCGCAGGCAGAATTACTATAATAAAGGCCCAACACTTCATTATTATTTAAGATCATTTCATCCACCTCATTTACCAATATTCTGTTAGGGTAATTACCCAGCATTATATGAGGGCATTCTACCCTACTTCCATATTGCTACAACTTAAAATAAGGCCAGGCTAACGACAGAGGCTACCATATCATTAAATATTAAAGTGAACTGCCATATCTATTACGAACATGCTCTCTATCAGAACAAACTCCATCGTAAATTAGCCTCTATGACCACCATGGTTCACACAACCACTCATTTACTTTAAATGTTGGCGTCTTTTGATAAAACCATCGGAGGATTAAAACCTAAACCAGGTTTACACAGTCGCTTGGGGGGGGGGGGGGGTCCTGTCTGTAGGCAGAGGTATCTTACGTGACCTGTGTATGTATGTATGTATGTATGTATGTACTTGTGTATGGAGAACTCCTAACGTATTAATACTGTACGAACCATACCATCAGTATGACTGGTGTATGGTGATATCGTCAGTATTACCAGCGTATTATAACAATGCCAGTATTACTGGAGTACGGTAACACTGTCGATATAACTCCCTAATCTAACTGAACTCACCTTTACTGACCCAACCCACGACAATCACACTAAACAAACCCGAAGCTATTCTACGCCAATGAGCGCTAACCTAACCTGACCTACTAAGCTAGCCTGACCTGACCTAACCTGACCCAGTATCGCCTACAGAACGTCGGTGTCATCTCATTTCACACTTCCATCACTGTCCTGGGTACTTCAGCAGTAGCGATGCCAGGTTCCTCACCAGCGCGAGTTCTGAGTAGTCCAAAGGGGAAGTTGTCAACGGCTTTTCCCCTGTGCGAGTTCTGAGCACGTCGAAGGGGACGCTGTTCATGGCTTCTCCCCTGCTTGAATCCTGATTGTTCCGGGGGTGTTACTGGGTGTGTCTTCTCTTTGATTTCCGGGCACCCACGGGAGATGTTTACCGTGACTTCTCAGACTAACTCAAAATTTGTGTTTAAGTTTGAGCTCTAAGCACCTCAGATGTGCTGTTATTATCTGGCTTCTCTCTACTGTAAATCCTCAATAGTCCAGGAACAATGTTGTTTGTGGGTTCTTCCCAGTGTGAGTCCTCTGCATGGTAGGGCCGATGTTCCTCGCGGGTTTCTGCCAAGTGCGAGTTTTATCTAGATTCTACTCACAACAAAGAGCTGGAGACTTTGGTTGCAATCTGTTCATTGATGGAGGTGAGCGCAGCAGGTGTAGACACCGCGTTTCGAGACTCAGAACTCTGCGCGGCCGACCTTACAAGTTGCACCCACCTACTGATGTGTGTGTGTGTGTCAAATATTCATGGCATGATTTATGTTACGGATCCTGACTTACTGGTCACCTAACACACAGCTAACATAACGTACACGTGCACCAGACTGGTACTCTCAACCCCAAGCCTGCAGAGCCAGTCAGACGACCACTGGTGGGCACCAGGCCTGGTAGATCGTGATTGTTCATACCACACCTCGTACTCTGCCACAATGTACCACAGTTCGTACTTTGCCAGAATGTACCACAGTTCGTACTCTGCTACAGTGTACCACAGTTCGTACTCTACCACAGTGTACCACAGTTCGTACTTTGCCACAGTGTACCACAGTTCGTATTCTGCCACAGTGTACCACAGTTCGTACTTTGCCACAGTGTACCACAGTTCGTACTCTGCCACAATGTACCACAGTTCGTACTCTGCTACAGTGTACCACAGTTCGTACTCTACCACAGTGTACCACAGTTCGTACTCTGCCACAATGTACCACAGTTCGTACTCTACCACAGTGTACCACAGTTCGTACTCTGCCACAGTGTACCACAGTTCGTACTCTGCCACAGTGTACCACAGTTCGTACTCTGCCACAGTGTACCACAGTTCGTACTCTACCACAGTGTACCACAGTTCGTACTCTGCCACAATGTACCACAGTTCGTACTCTACCACAGTGTACCACAGTTCGTACTCTGCCACAGTGTACCACAGTTCGTACTCTGCTACAACGTAAACATTCAGGATTTACTTAATTTTCATTAGATTTCTATTAACGGGAATCAATCCAACAAGTCCTGTCGAAGAACTATGATCTTTTAAGACTATATCTTACGAAAATAAATCTTAACATGAACTTATATAACTCAACATTAATATTTGTTTAAGATTCTCGAAATAGCTGTTCATATAGAAGAAAGATATTTTCGTAAACACCCATGAACATAATTAGCTTTTACCTACCAAATAATCAATCTATTCATGATCATTAGTAAATCAATACAGGAATTCGGTATAAACATCCCCCAATGATTCAAATGCCAACACATACAGGCCAAGACACGACTGAGCATCGAACACAATAGGTTCAAGAATACTATTTAAAACGTATATAAATGCACTTAACCCAGAGCGGCGACGATCCTCTTCTACACCGGAAAGAGTATTAAACTCAAGCTATAAATTCCGGCTTGCAACTACCTGTTAAAATCGTGTTTACTACCAAGCTTATCATTGTGGTAATAGACTATGTGACGTTACCATGGCGCCGCCGAGCCGCCAAAGGGATATGAATCTATCCATTCCTAACGTTTATTAGTTTATTGCTTTTATAACACTATTTCCTGATTTCTGGAAACGGTATAAATCCACAATAAAAGTTTTTACTTCAGATTTCACTAAGTAGCCGCGTAGTACCACGTTAACCAAGCTGAATTACGCCCAGAATGATACCATCCAGCAATAATACTCCATGTGAGAAGGATTTGATGTTATGAGAGAGAAATAAGACTTTATACATGTCTTCCCTGAGCATCTACACATTTCCTCACAATGCCATACGAAAGTTACAGCGAGGAACTTAGAATCAAATCACGTATTCCCAAAGCTCGGTCGCCATAGATTTTAGAATTTTAACTTTCCTTTTCGACCAACAAATCCCACGTCGTTTCCATTATATTCGGCAAACTTTTTCCTCAGCGGTTATCCTGAAGTACCATGATCTACGGTCGTTATCATAACCGAGGTATTTTTCGAAAGATGATAAAATCGTGCAGCTGTAAGTCATCGCTGACATTTGCGCCCCAACGGAGTTTATCTTCATCCCTTAAAAGTCGGAACCCAAGGAGCAGTTCAAGCGTCCAGCCGGCAATTCCAGCTGGAATTAATCAATCTACTCCACAAAATGTTAATCGTCTGCTGAAGCGTACTTCGTACCACCGCAAAATCTTATCTAGTCTCACTTTTAAAAATCAGGAGTCCTGCTCACACGCCGAAGACTTTAATTTTTTGAGCAGTTGCTCCACTTATAACGAAGGCTTGACTCATCCTAGTATGGAGGAGTTACTGCTCTCGTCTCTGTAACCTTTCTAGTTCTGCAGACAATTAAAAGGGTGGAGTCCAGTGCAGTTCGCCTCATCAATTCTCCTGATCTTAACCTCAGGACTTAACCCGACTTTTCCTAAGCTTAAGCTCTTAGTTCTCTTCTCTCTTTCTACTGATAATACTTGGGTTTCTGCTCTAGAAAGCAGAGTGCTTCATTACCCCACCATAAGCTAAACCAGCGAGCTTTTGAGTTACATGATAACTATGAGGCCTTTGGCAACTCAAGGGTGGGCCGTTGTGATATCTGTGCCTTTCCTTATATCGCTAAACTTTGGAACACTTTCCTATCTTTCCTAACACCTCGACCTGACTCTCTTCAAAAGACAGAAGTTATAACTACTTCCTCCTTCCATGGTGGTTGTGGTGGTGGTTGTGGTGGTGTGGTCGTCGTTGTTGTGGTGGTTGTGGTGGTGGCTGTGGTAGTGCTGGTAGCTGGAGATTGTCTTATGAATCTCTCTTGATTACTGCTTGGTGGGAGAGGTTTGGTAGGTGAAGAACGTGGGAGGTGCTTCACTGGAGGGTTCGTGTGTCTTCGAGATTTGGCTGACGTCTTCATTTGTTCCCGTGAACGAAGGGTTCGTTGTAGACAAGTATAGTGTAGGAAGTGTTGGCAAATGAAGTGCAGGAACTGTCGGCAGGTGTGATGCAGAAAGTGTTCGCAACTGTAGTAGAGGAAGTGTTGGCAGGTGTAGTGTTGGTAGTCTAGTGCAGGAAGTGTTGGCTGGCGTTGTTCACCTGACAACACCGTCAGCACTCCAGGTCTGACAGCTGTACACAGCAGGCAACCATCACAATGATCACAATTCAATGTTCGAGACTCTGATGTCCTAATTTTCCTGAAGCTATAATTCAGAAGAGTCTCCCATCTTTGTAAATTGATGACAAGCTGCCAATTCAAACCTCAGCAGTGTATGAGAGGAAATGAACAAGAACATAAACATATTACTGAAAATCTCTTGGAAACAAAATAATATATGGCTTGAATAAGTATTGATCTTCAGAGAGAGTTATCTAGGCTTGAAATATATACATGAATAAATATATTTAATTTCCTGTCTGCATTAGCCTCTCTGTTTAGACCTTGATGTTGCTTATGTTTCTAATTTACATGACGAGCGGCTCGTCCGAATTTGTGACTGACACGAATCTATTGTTACAATAGAGTGACTTCAACTTTCCAGATGACTAAAAATGAGGGAAGAAATGAATATTTACACAGATCTACCGAAAGAAGCATTATCTCAACTTATGGGAAGATTACACAACGTATTATTATTACGTGTGTTAGAAGGTGTAAGTCAGAGCCACACAAGTGCCATAAAAACCGAACGCGTGAGGTGACCACGTCCGTATGTCTGCGTGACGACTTCTCATGCGCTTGCCTCATTCAGGACGCGGACGCCAATGGACCGAGCGTCAAGCAACTAAGAGGTACATATTGGAACCTGGTCTCCCATTAGAGTAAACCGTTTGGCACATTGCTGGTTAGCTCGGCGTTGCCTGAGTAATCACAATTATCAGATGTTAGGATGAGTCCGCTAAGTGTACCCAGCGGTGGACTCCTCAGAACATGCAGAGGTCCGACCGTGTGCAGCTGCTACACCTTTCTCATCTCTGACATCCCCTATACTACCCCGGCCTAACTGTGTGGCTCCTCGTTTACCAGGTGTGGAATGGTTCACATGGGTTAATGACGGATTATCTATCATGAGTATTACATCAAATCCCCGCTCGATTATCACTGGTGTCAATACAACAAATAAGGTATACGATACATCAGTGTATTCTAATGTATTCTCTCCAGACCGGCTGCTAATAAATGTCTATGACGAGTATTAATAATGTTTTGGTACCTCACACACAAGGATGGCGGCGCAACTCCTCAGCCAAGATGGAATCCTCGGCTAAAAGTAAACAAATAATCTGATTGGCTCTCGTGAAGGACGTAATCTATTGACATTAAAGATGTTTTTTATGCAAAAGTTGACATGTCATGGCAAAATTATGCCCCAGTCGATGCCACGTCGGTTGGAAAGGAAAAATAATGAATGAATAAAATAAGATACGAGGATCATAAATGTGAGCTCCTTGCATCCTTGCAGGCCCGACTTTTAACTGAGCAAATGGCGTATGAAGAGGAGAAAGGACGAGAGAAGAAAAACAAGTCCACTGCTTCTGTACAACGGAAGGAGCTATCATAACGTTCTATCCTCGTGTGTTTGGTCTCCACACAGAAACTATGGGAAGCAGCCAGTCGCATCATGCTCCACAAGAGATCACTCAACGCAAAAGGTGATACACCCAGCACCGTCGGTGGGTGCAGACACAGCCATAGACCGCCTAAGTACGGGGCCAACTGCCAGGACCACGGCGCTCCTGCAGCACAAGCAGAAACGGCAACCTCCGCTCACTCACGACTGCGACACTTGCCATACTTCCCTAATACTAAAGCTCCACGAAGACATGGCAACCCCGCACCTCTCCTACGGCTCACGTATCTACACCAGCACTACGGGACTCCTGCCAAGCTTCCTTCCTACGCCTAATGCAACCTTGCTTGATCTTTCCCTTCTGCCACAGTCCTGGATCTCCTGCAGCTCTTCTTCCTTTGTCTGCCTCACCTTCTGTACCCAACACTGCATTTTTGTTGCTGTTATTCTTGTCTCCCTATTCCTCTTTCAGTTCCGTCATCACACATGGCTGGGCCATAACATTATTCCTCAGCAACACTGCTACACCTTCCGAGCATAATCAGGTTAAAGTGACGCTTAAATACGTGTCTACAGGAAGCAGACTGGGCAAGTTGTAAGCGCTGACTCAGACTGTCGAGGGAACAGGTTGTAAAATGTAGATGGACTGAGTGACACGTTTAAAAGTCATGAAAAATGTGCTCTTTACCAGGGCAAAAGTTCCTCCAATATCTACCCCTACGCCATATATTGTCCCAGAAACTGTACTCTCATGTTTTGAGAAAGTTCCTCAGTGATCAAAATCTTAAAATTTACATTCCGCGTTTTGGAACGTTCTGGCCTGCCATGACCAATGTCACAGAGGTTGGGAGACAGCCTGGTAGCTTACGACAATACCGGCGGAATAACATGTTGAATGGAAGGAAACTTTTTTTTCACCCTCACTTGGTCACTGTCTAACCTAACCTTAAAGGCCTTACCCAACCGACGTGATCAATATGTGATCCTCACTCTGCACCAAAAGCATAGAATATACAGCTAACATCTAGGGAGTAACATAAGGATCACAATGACGTCTTAGGAAATGGCAAGCGTATTTTCCCTCACAGAACAACGCGGGAGTATGTGTGCATCAAGTGGTACACAGAGAATCAAGAATATGTCATGTGACTCGATCACACAGTTATATAAATCATCCGAAGGAAAAGTTGTCTCAATTCACATAGTGCATGTGACGTCACCACATGATATCAATCATGAGCACCAATGGGAGGGTTTGTTTACTTCTAACACTTACCTTCCACATAGTATCAAAATTCCTATCATTTTTCGAGTCATTTCTTTAAGATTTCGACAAAACTGTAAAGGATTTACATCTAGAATTCTACGATATTTGCAATCACGGACAGCATTGTGTGAAACATTAAAAATTATGGTTTTTGACAACTATGAGGTCACAAAACCTAAACTGCACATCAAACATATATTACAAAAAATTTTCAGGTGAACTAGAAAATAATAATCCTAATATTTTGATTAGTTTCTCTACGGACTTAGGTGAGGTGTGGGTGTTGTGGGTGATATTAGAATCTTGTAATATTACGTGTGGGGGGTGGAAAGGCTGGGGCGAGGGAACTGGGGTACAAGAGTGTGGGATGGAGTCAGGGTTGGGTTGTGGGCGGGGTGTGACGGCCAGCACGGCTCTAGGTATGGGATAGAACATGGGCAAGATGTGGGCGGGAGTATGGGTGGGTGGGGGCGTAGCCGACAGGTCACAGCTACACATGAGGGTGTTGACTCGCCCATATGACACGCTCACCGCTAGTCAATAAAAGCTTAATTAGCGACTTGGCGAGAACCGCAGCCAGAGAGGTCCGCCCACCTGGGCTAGGGGGTAGATAGAACCCACACTCAGGAGGCCCGCCCACTTATTGTGTGGGGTGAGGGATGGAAGAACCCACAGGCCGCCCAGCCTGGGGTGTGGGTGGTGGGTGAGGGTGGGGTGCATGACGTGGTTACTCCCATCTTGATCTCGGTAGAAACGGAATCGTACAGCAGAAGACGGTGCGCAGGGGGTGGGGGTAAGGGAGCGGAAGGGTATGTGTGGGAAAGGAAGGGTATGTGAGAGGGAGGGAGCAAGGGCGCGTATGGGTCCAAGTTTTGTGTGTGTGTGTGTGTGTGTGTGTGTGTGTGGGACAGTATCGAGAGAGGGTAAGGATGGATCATGTTCTCGTTGACATTGGGAGTGGGGACGTCATGAGCTTGTAGGTAAGAGAGCGATAAATTGGTTCGTGCCGACAGCATTCCCAGCAAAGTTGATCATATTCCCCAGATAACGTCACATTCAGGCACACACTGTGTCATATGCATCTAGCGACAGTGGCAACGCCGTAAACTGACCATACTCATTTCCTTCGTTAATCTCATTCTCATCTCTACTCGTAACTGCTTGAATTATTTCTGTAATGAGATTTACTATCGTACCGCGTCCTCTGAAACTATATACACAAGCTTATCGTAACTGGTCTATGGCCGGTCACGAGCAACGTTTACAGGTAGCTAAGGTCTTAAATGCAACGTAAAAAAAGGATGAAAAAATAGAGAAATGAAAAGTGAGGAGGAAAAAATGATCCGAGAGGTTTGGAGGAAGTGGAAAATCTGTCTTGTAGAATAGGGAAGGTCGGACCTGTTGGGCAACAAGACACGAGAAGGTATAGAGTTGCAAAGCTTGGCGGTGTACGGAAAGAAACAAACATCATAACGGCCCAACCTTGTCTTACCAACAACCAAACAGTAATCATGTGACGCACTGGCTTGCCGAGCATTACGTGGTCTAGCTAATGACGGAGGCACACAAACAGTCAGTTCTTGGAAGCACAAACCAAGGCGATATCCATGAACAAGCGAACTACGTGAGGCGTTGGGCAAACAGGTCAAGTTCTAAGATCAGACTGGCATAATTGATCAGTTGTACTGCGTTGGACTCGACTCTTTGCAGTTAAGTACGCACAGCACCGCTCCACACGGACCAGTCCTATGTATAATGGGAGCAACTATTCACAAAGATTTTCCGGCATCTGAACAGGACCTCTCGTTTCCTGGAGGTAGTTACAGCTGTCTGCATCATGTGGAGTCTTCATGAGAGGTCGGATGTAACGGTACGTTTACAGTATGGTGGAGTTACAGAGCCGTCATTGGTGAAAAATAAATATGAGAAAATGGGAACAAAAAATGAGCTTTCACGAAGTAAAACTGATGCGTCATTCCCAATGATACATCCAGTCCAGGTGTTTGTTTACAACTTAAGATAAAGTCGTGTCGTATAGACATACAGTCCCAGATTCACCGTAAACAGCGTAAACAACACAGCTATCGCTGGAAAGACTATGTCTATTGGCTTGCTGGAGCTGGAAGGGTTCCCTGGGGTAAGGGTGAGATATTCCAGAGCCGGTGTGAGCCAGGATGGGGCGAGGGTAAGACATATAGAGGAAGGTCGGGAGTGTCACTCTGACACGAATGCGAAGTGTCAACCTTGAGCGGCTGTAAAGGTTTCACTTCCCGCCAGAGCGACACGCACGGCGGGAGGGGCGGTGTTTGCCTCCGCGACCCAACCCTTCCTGGGTCCCGGGGAGACACCGGGAGATACGAGGGTATCGCAGAGTAATGGAGAGAAGGACAGGGAGATAAGGAGAGATTGAAGAACAGTGAGAGAGAGAGGAGGAGAGAAAGGGAACAAAGGAACACGAATACAAAGGTGGACAAAAGTACGAATAACGACAGAAAACTGGAGGAGGAGGAGGAGGAGGAGGGCAGAGTGTGGGCCCTGGGTGACCACACACACACACCTTGTAAAGCCAAACAATTATCTCGGGTTTGTTAATGAGTGACGAGACGTAATTTTATTTCTTCTCAGGTTTATGTGTTTCCCGTGGTAATAACGCCAGTGGGCGGAGGATCGCTGAGATGGTGTGGTGTGATGGTGGCGGTGTGGTGTGTGCTGGTGGATTGCTGTTTGGTATGGCGTGGTGTGATGTAGCGCTGGGATGATGTGGTGTGTGGCGAAGTGTGATGCGGTTCTGGCGTGGTGAGATGTGGTGTTGGCGTGGTGTGTGGGGAAGTGTGATGCGGTGCTGGTGTGGTGTGGCAAAGTGTGATGTGATGCTGGTGAGGTGTGGTGTGGTGTGATGCAATATGGTGTAGAGTGTAGTGTGGTGAAGTTCAGTGTGGTGTTTGTTGTGGTATAGATCATACTGCTGGGTCTTGAATTTCTATAATACGGCGAAGATCCATTTATGGTGCGGTTTAGTAGTTTATATTATAGTGTAGCATCTGGCTAGTATGAAGGCGTACCTTAATGGTTTATTTGTTATGTGTGTGTGTGTGTGTGTGTGTGTGTGTGTGTGTGTGTGTGTGTGTGTGTGTGTGTGTTGCCTCGTCATATGTACCATATCTTTACTCCTATACAAACACACACACACACACACACACACACACACACACACACCCAGGCCTGGGCCAGATACCCATTTATCGATCAATCTCGAGGGCAGGATGAACACCTAGGTTGGGTGTGGGCGTATGTATATACATATATATGACACTAAAAAAACCTCGCGAATTTCACTGACCTGAGTACGCTGGTCTTTGCCACCACGCTGACTACCTAGCCATCGTCTGATCGTTTATTTCCCTCCACTCAGGTGATTCCTGGAGGTATGTTCCTAGTGGTAACCAGCTGTCTTGCTTGCCAAAATGTACATGTTTGTACTTCCACTTGGTACCACATCTGTAACGGTAGTTATCCTTTGTACTCTCATTTGGTTACCTCATCTAGTCAAGCAATTCAATTTTCGTTATGTCTAAACCGGTCAGTTGACCAGTCTTCCAGAACACGTGACAAAAACCTAACCTTACCTGACCTTGCTTGTTCCAGCGCCACGTCCAACGGGTCGGAGGTCAAGGAAGCCGGGAGTTGACCGCAAGCCCCGTCAAGCTTACAGCGCCAAGCAGCTGGAACGGTTGGAGGCAGAGTTCAAAGTGAGTGTCAGGTTTGAACTGGTAGGATTTAGTGTTCTGAGTGGGTCGTAGTGCACAACCTAGGATGTGTTACATTGTGTGTGTGAGTGTGTTCTTCCCTCTCTTTTACAACCTAATCAACAACTGTCTGTCTCCTTTATTAAACTGTCGATAACCCCGTCTCTCATGCGTAAGCTTTCAAGCATTCCCTGTCTCATTCATAAGCTTTCAACAACTATATCTCATTCTGAAGCTTTTGAAAACTCCCTCCGTTATTCTCAGCCATTTTTAAGCTTATGACAATTGTCTCTTTCACTCTTAAACTTCTGAAAAATCTTTCAATCTCATTAAGTTTCAAATAAATCTCTTTCTCATTTAATGGTTTTTCAAGCAACTCCCCTTCCCATTCTGAAGTTTTCAAGCACTCCGTCTCTCATTCCTAAGCTTTCAACAACTCCCTCTCGTTCTAAGGCTGTTGACAATGTGTTGATAATTATGAGCTGAAAAGTATGAACGATGAACAAATACTGAAACACGTGCAGTGACAATAATGGTTCATCAGGTGCTGATTTTCGAGATACAAATATTACAGTGGGATGAACTCTGGGAATCAGCAATGACCACTGCTTCACATGCTTCAATTGCCACTCGCTACACTATGTCAGTGAAGCAGTGTAACTTTATTCCCTTCGTTTCCTTCTTACACTATATAGACGGAGTTGAGACAGACACCTAAAAGTGGTGTTCAAGATTCTTCGACTGGTAGTTATAACTTGAAGTTGGCGGGGTAAGTAACCCTAGCAGTTCATAGGCTTAAAAACCCATTATTACCAACCAACCAACCACATTCTTACCCACACGTGACACAAGAAAAACTAGAAAAATAAATACTGATGGAAAGTATAATCAACACATTCTGACATTCTCGCAAAACGTTAGAGACTTTTAAAAAATGAGCCATGATTAACGATGACCGACTCCTGGTGATTGTGCCGTCCACCCTCATGGGGTGCTCACAGCCACGGACTATGACGTGTGGGCGCTGGGCCATCTACAGTGGATATTGGTACTTTAATCAACTCTCTTCTCACATTATGCAACTGAATGATACATACTAAACAATATAAATATATAAGATGCTCTAGAATTACCTCGAACAGCTTCCGAACACGCCTACGCCTGACCAAATCCCACCTTTCTCCGAAGAACGTGCACCCAACATCCAACACAGATGACAATAACAAACCAGTCACGCAGCTTAAGGCTCCGTTTGCTGCTTCTTTCGTTCAGAAGTTGAGTCGAACCACTCGAAGTAGTTGTTTCTCAAAGCGCCCCTGGATTTCACTGTGAATCAAAATCAGGTTAGTCATCGCGAAATCAGGCATGTATCTAAGGCCAGAATCAAATGAGAGCTCGAATTCTGATAGCAATTTTTAGTTTTGCTGGTAGGTCACCACCGAATCTCTTTTCGTTTACTGCTTCAGATACCTCCGAAAGCGACAAGGTTTCGTTTTTTTGAGACTTCGAATAGGGATCTCAGTTTCTGGTCGAATTTTGTGGATACACGTAACTTAAAGTAGTTAGACGACTAACTAGAGTTGTGTTGTATATGATGTATGGTATGGATTCTGGCTTAATGGCCATTTAACCTGGATAGCTATTAAATCCGATAACTCTGAATAAAGAAAGGTCACTTGTTAGTTTCATGAAGCTTCGAACGAGTCACACACACATTCGCGATGCGAGGAAATTAAGATTATCAGAGTAACAAAAGAAACGCGTTACTTTGTGAATAAAATATGAGATTGATGCATTTGTTGTCAAAGCAAAGCTAATAAAATGGGCTGTTTGGATGGCTGCTTGGGCTTTCTGCCTATCAACTTCTTGTGAAAGCGTCAATCAAAATCCACCAACCAAAAAATCTTTTAACACCTTCAAGTGTTTAGGATAATTCTCAGATCACATACACTTCCAATCTGCATGTGGCTCAGAGTACTCATGTGACCAAATGTAATATATGTATAAATATCTTATGATTAATCTAAGCGATCAATCTAAAATTTATTCTGGATTTAACTTGAACAATTAACCTTATAACCAACATGTTAGTAACCCAAACACAAGAAGCTACATCACTTCTTTATGGAGAAATAAATCCAATGGAAATGAGAAAGATCAAGTGACAGTGAATATTAACCATAGAGCAATTGAACCTCATCAGCTAAGTGAAAATAATATTCATTTGCTTCTTTCATAAAATTCCTTGTTTTTGCAAGCCCTTCACTGAATACAGGCCTTAACCTATCTAGGTGTTAAGGAACATAAGAATGGAGATATTTAGTCCACATGTTTCTTACAACATAAAAGACAGAGTAAAGCCTTTCCAGAAACGCAGATTTTGTTTTGCTGTCTAGTCTCTGCTATTCATGACAGAATTTTATTAAAATTTTGTGCACTCATTCTTCCCATTTACACACATAAACAAATTAGAAACTGAGCAACTGTGTTCACACATCAAATATACCCACCATGAACTAAGACTCAATCCAGCATTCTAACAAGCAAAATGACAAGTCTTCAGAAATTTTTTATGCACATAGTCTCCCTTTTTTTATTTTTTCTCACTGAATCTTCATGATGTCAATGAGATTTATGAACCTACACCTCTTATATCAAGAAAACAAATATTAAACTTATTTTTCCAGTAAAATTTAAAATATGATTAATCCCATCTATATTTTTTCTCCTACAGATAGACAAGTACCTCAGTGTTTCAAAGAGGCTGGAACTATCTCAAGCACTTTCACTAACAGAAACCCAAATCAAAACATGGTTCCAGAACAGACGCACCAAGTGGAAGAAACAAATGGCAGCACGGATGCGCTTGGCCCAACGTCAAGGACTCCTTCCACCACATCTATATCCAGCACTCCCACCTATCCCACCTATTCTGGGGCCCTACTATCCACTCACACCACCAACACATGGTCATATTGTGCCACCTCCACCCCTCCTTACTCCTATGTCACCACCAGATCCACCATATTCTACTGCACACGATCCTGCCACATCATAAGTGACAAAATAAGTAACCTAACTGCTACTGAGAAAAGTGATGCTATCAAAAATTTTCTTAACATTAAACAAATCATATGATGAGACTGTTCAAACAATATCAATTCCATTTTGCATGAAGCTTAACATTAACCATCCTGTACTGTGTATCATTCTGCCAGATGTGTGGAGACTAGATGATGTAGTCAATCTAGAATAAAAAACTAATAATAATTTGTTTCTATTAAGAGGAACATCAAAATCCTTGGACAAATATTGCAGTTAGTTACTCTGATATATTCTCAAAATTTAATTTTCTGCTAACTATTGGCTTGTAAGCGTTTAAATGTTTAATGCATAATCAATGTTGTAATTCTTCATACAGTGCAATTACAATATGATTATATTATGGGTGGACTGTATCAAAGCTTTGACAGAACTGATACATTACGAATTTATCTTCAACTACAATATAAGCAACTCATGCCTATCCTGTTACAGTATGTTTTCTGCATCTTGTAATGCTTGTTAATAAAACTGCCTTAAAATAATAGTTGTAAATACCCAGTGAAAAGGGGTGTTAATGCTTGATATGTATTGCAGCAAAAGCTATTGTAATCATAATAAAAACTGCACTGAAGTTATGTAGTCATGACTGGAATATTTATTAAAAATAATGCCTTCCACAACATCTAATGCAGTTTCATGAGTAAAAGAAAATTGTCATCGTTTACACTGAACATGATCTACTTCATATCAGAAGGCTTTTGTGTAATCAACTCAGAAGACCTTATGCATTTCCAGAATGCTGCAGAAAACAATAATCCTCTAATAACTTGATCAGAACACAGATGACAAATACATGGTGACTAAAATGCCACACTCAAACTTACTCAGTTGTGGTTCAACCCATCCCTAATAAAGGAGACCATTCCATCCTTCAAACAATCACCCCATTGCTTTCACTTCTGCTGTCTCCAAAGTCTTCAGAACTCTTACTAATACTTTCTTAAAAGCTTGGAATGTCATTCCCTTCTTTCAGATCAACAGTATGGTTTTCACTGTGAGAGATCAACCAGTGATCTCTCCTAAGTGATCCATCTTCAGTCTTCCACTCCTAGGGATTCTAGTGAATCATTTGCTATGGCCCTCGACATCTCTAAAGTACTTGAAAGGGACTGGCACAGTCTGCATTTTTTCTATGTAGAAGGCTCCAGTCATGGACAAGTCCACATCAAGGCTGGGCCTTTCTCTTGTCTTGTGTTTTTCCATTTCATCATTCTCTATACAGAATAATGAAATGGAAAAACACATGACAAGAGAAAGCATTTACAAATTTTTGTGATGCAGTAGCTTGCTGAATAAGGTGTGGTCTGGCAAGTGGTTGGGGCACATAGGCAGCGAGCTCTCAGGAGCAAACACTAAAGTGAACCAACATTGCAGTGTAAGGCAAGTGGGTCAAGTTTTGAAGTTAGCCTGGGACAGTTTTCGACTCAACTCTGTTTAGTAAGAATACAGAGCTAGAACTACTACGGATGTGAGAGCAGTACTCCATACAAGGACAAATCAGACCCTTGTATAGAAGGAGCAACTGTACAGAAGAAAAGAATCCTTAAAATCTAAAGACAGCCAAATTCTAAAAGGCATATTTAGCTTACTAAACTTTGTTCCTTTGGCTTTTCTGCTCCTCTTTTTCTCTGATTCACAGATATCTTTCTGATTATTTCCATTGCAACAATCATTCATGATATGACATCTCCCTCTTACAGTGTAAATAGTGACATCCATGAGGGTTGAGTCCTATCGCATACATTCTTTCTTTTCCCTGTACATAATCATCTTTCCTTACACTCCAAAATTACTCATCCTTTCACCAGTGTTTCCATTAAATATTTCCTGTTTTAATTCAGATATATACAATATCATGAAATGGATTAGTACTTGTTTATATTCATCATCTCAAAAATGTAACTTCTTCCCATATCTCTCTCTAAATCTCACTCAAGCTGTTTGATGTGTATATGGCTAAAGGTATAAAGTGCCTGAGGAATGGCAAAATGCATGTACAGTGTCCTTGTATACAGGCAAGGGGATATAAATCAATGTGGAAGTAAGTGCAGTCTGGTTGAGTGAGCCAACTAGTATGTGCAGAAATGGTTTGGACATATGGAAAGAATGAGTGAAGAAAGAATGACAGACAGGTGGAGAGAGCAAGGGGAGGGGAGGACCACGAAGGAGATGGAGGGATGGAGTGAAGGAAGTTTTAGGGTATCAGGGTTTGATCATCTAGGAGGAAGAGCTGCATGCACTGAATTAAATGAATTGGACTGATAGGGCATATATGAGGCAATGTGCTGTCAATGGGGTGAACAAATGTGTGTGAAGCAGTCAAGGTAAGTTATGGAGGTCTGTGTAGCTTGTCTGTGGATGGTAGGCTCTGCTTTTGGTTCATTATACAACATGATTGGATGTACACAAAAATGCTTTTTGTATCTAGAAGTGGATGTGGGAGATGGATCCATGGGGACTTGGGTAAGTCTCAGAATGGAGGAGGGAGATAATGCTCTGGATGCATTAAGGAATGTGTGGAAAGGCAAATCAGTCTTTAGAAGGGCAAAGATGGGTAGTTTTGAAGGCACAGCAGTCCCAGCAGTATTGTATAGATGCAAGTTTTAAGCCTTGAACATAAAAAGAGAAAGGTGTATTTGTTGAAAATGAAGTGCCCAAGATGATGTGGTATGAAGTGGACTGATTGTGTATGGAATTACAACATCAAAGAGAGGTAATGAAACAAGTGCATACAGTCTGACTGAAGATTGCAATTTTTTTTATCAAGGTTTGCTGAAATGGTTCAGGTATATGAAAAGAATATGCAAAGACTGGCTGACTAAGAGGATTTGCATCAGAAGTGGAAGGAGCAGGTGGTAGGGGCATGTACTGGATATATAGGAATTGGATCAATGTGGAATATGAAGGGGATAATGCACTGTCAATGGAAAGACCAGGGAAAAAAGGAAGTGGTCAAGTTAAACCATGAAACAGCCTTTAGACCTTGGCTGTTGCTGGAAGGCTCTGCTTTAAGTACTGAAGCCACAATTTACTTTTTCCTCTCACTATTACAGCAGGAAAGGTAATTAGGTATAAAAAATCATAAAAGGACTACCTAAGATGATTAAATCTGGTAAGCAAAACCTCTACATGAAAAGGTAATTAACAAGACTTAAGAAAAACATACCTTTCTCATAGTTTATTTAAAAAAGACACGAGAAAAACTAACCAGCTTGAATAGCTTTAATGAATCACTGTTTGAAAATACAGGATTACTTTCTTTACACAGTAACTGTAAACAGTCACAGAATTCCCAAACATTTTAGTACTTTCTTCGTTTCAAGATTTCTGGTCTCCAGTTGACTGGATGTGTTTCTTCACTCTGAAAAAATAATGAAATCAATCAATATCATAATGGCTTTAATCAAAACATATGCCTAAAAGAATGAATGAATATATGGGGAATACTGATGTAAGGACTAGGTCTGAAGACTGTCACCAAGGATATTCAATACTGTTCTGGTATGTAACAGGAACATTTAAGCTTTAAACCTACCTATCCATATACATCAGTATGCATGGGCAACCTCCCCACCTGTATATGCACTGGCTGTGATTTCCTGATGCAATTTCAAAGCTAAGATCTAGACAAATTATATGCATATGCATTACACATAACAGCTAGAGAATGGATGTGAACAAATGTGGCCTTTCTCTGTCTGTCCCTGGAGCTACCTTGCTGATGTAGGAAATGGCAATTAAGTTTGAAAATTATACAAAAAAACATCAATACATATACAAAACACCTGTGCTTTTACCCACTTTTGCTGAACAAAGAAGAAAGCTTTAAATCTATCACATTTCACATATCTTTACAACAGATAACATTCTCTTGTGCTTACACCATCTTCAATGAAAGTGAGTCATCATTAAATCTTTGTATAAATATTTCAATTCTCATACTTCACTTAACAAAGAGCAAGTGTGGATATCATGTGGCACCTTCAATGCTTACATTTTATTTCAGTGGTAACAGTAGCACATTTGATGGCATGTGATCCTTTATATTCAATAACAATTCAAAGATTTATCTATATCAATACAAATCAAAAACATACTTACTGCAGTGTCATCCTCCTTGTAAATCTTGATGGTCTTATCAGCATCACAAGTAATCAGTCGTGAGCCACTCTGATCAAATGTCATGGCAAACACACCTGCTTCACTGTCCATTGAACCTAAGGAAATAAGTAATTATTCATAAGTTTAGTAGGTAGTAGCTGGTAAGCAGCCACTAGCCAGGGAGGTATATTACCAGTACTACTCACCTAGGTATTGAGAGTTAGAGACAGCTGTGTATAGAGCCAGTACTTCAATGGTTTTTAAGTTGCACTCCTCTGACTCAGGTAGCTGGCTTTTCTTTCTGCCTCACCTACACTTGGACTGCTGGTATTGTCCACAAACATACTATCTCTCCTTGTCACACATAACACTTAACTCACACATATCAGTCTACGGAACATAATCCTATGGTAAGTGCTTAGTGTTATCCTTGCCTTTTGGCAATATGGTTGGATCAATGGATAGAAGTAGTACGTAAGAACATTAAGCAGGAGCATTAAGTACAAACACTGGGTAGAAGTAGTACGTAGGAACATTAGGGAGAAGAATTGGGTAGAAGCAGTAGGTTGGGACATTAGGTAGACACATTAGGTAGTAGTCGGTAGTCGGTAGGAACATTAGATAGGGGCCTGTGGCCTGTTAAGGGCGAGGCACTAAAGGTTAAGATGCAGCATTGGTTCACCAGTTATGGAGACTTTCGCCATGGCCACAAGAAAGTTTCCGAAATTAATGGGCATCAGAGATATAGACAGATAGATAGATGGACATAAGGTCTGTCACATATATACCTATTTCCCTATACTGCAGACAGGACACAACTGTTTCCCTTGATTATCAACAGACCTGACAGTCCCAATTCTATGAAACTTCATTTCAAACATCCTTAATACCAGAAAATATTGATATGTATAATGAAAAAAAATTGCTCAAGATGATCCTGGCATGTATATTATCACAGTAAGGAAAGGAACACATATGAAATACTTAGTTAATAACACTATAAAAAGGCATCATCAAAATGCATGAACAGAGAGCATCTTAATTAAGACTAAACAACTGCAAAACAATGAGAGAATAAGGCAGTTTAATTGAATTATCTTATAAGTTTATCCCAAACAAGGCTTGTCAGATTAACACCAAAATCCAGAGACAGGGATCCCTGAAAGGCACTTTTAGAAGATGCAATGGTATCATTAGCTTTACTCTTGTCATGGAAAAGGCTAAAGTACTCTAAACAAATGGCTTCAGTCACATCAGATATCAATTTCTTCAAGGAAAGATTAAAAGGCTTCCCAGACTGATTGGTACTATCTTTGAGTGGAAGGCACTGATAGGCATTTTCCAAAACATAAAAACTCTGCCTATACAGTGTCTGAGAAAATCCATATTTGTGAATCACAAAATCTAGGGAGTCAGGTCTACAAGAACCTAAAGTGTCAACTAAGGAGTATAACACAACTGAAGGAGTCTCTAAGGCTACCAGCATTACTAAATCACTAAAATCAATTAGTTTTTGAAGGATTTTTCCATAAAATGTACGGGGGTAAAGAGATAAATCTGATTCCAATAAATCCAGCATATGAACAGAGCATCTGTTGCAACTGCACCATGTCTATAACTGGAGGTACATATACTGGTAGTGACATACTGGTTTTGCTGGCACAAGATCTACATCAGAAGCCACTCCTGAGGAAAGAATCCAACTGAAAGCCTCCTTCCCTATCAACATTTCTAGTGACATTGTGTCTGATCTTGATCGGGCATCTGCTTAGATAATGCATATTCCTTGGAGATCAGTTGCTTCTCAATTACTCGACAAATCATCAGAATCTCAACAGTTTAACCACAGATATCTGATACAGTTAAATTCACAGATTTTCCCCTCTAATATAAGCAGTGAGGGCTAACAGTTTTAACACTGGAAAAAACAATTTTAGAACTGCATAATTCACAACAATGAGAAGTTCCACCTTGATTATGCTGTGAAGAAAGCTCTCCAACACATGATCCTGGCTATGGTGGAGACGAACTTTTGGGTGGTGTTTCAACATTTGGGCCATGAGTTGCTTGTTTAAGTCTAAGTAGGAAGGTTAAGACCTTTTAAGTTATAACTTTTATTCTAATAGGCTGGGATATGCTGCCCCATCAAAGAGCTGCCAGAGACTGATAGAGCAGATGCTAGTTGGAGAAGTTAAGCTTTCCATGTTAAGGTTCAGATACACATAACTGTTAAGAACTGAATATGCATTGTTCAAGTAGTGTTGAATGTGAAAAAAAGGCTAAAATTGCTGGAAAGTAAATAATATCAAGGAATGGAAACAAGAACTCTTCCCCTTGTACTTCTAATGAGATAACCTTAACTGAGTGAGGAAAAACTGAAAGTAGTAAACATGATGTGAGTGAAGGTATAGGTGAATGACATGGTGAAGATAAAGGTGTATAAGATAAGTGCTCTTAAGAATGACTAAGGATAGACTTGTTCTAAATGTGATGCTAAAGCTTCCTTATGATACAAAAGAACACAATGGATATAATATAAACAGAAATATTCTTGCATACCTGGTTGAACTGGAGCCTGGAGCTTCTGAAAGTTGTATCCTGTACGCCAGTCCCAAAAGTAAAGTGTGCCATTATCTGCTCCTGAGACCAACACTCCTTCACGATTTACTGCCAGGCAATTGACTATGGCATTGTGCCCTGACAGATTCTATAAGGTAAAAATATTACTTAATCAAAATAACATAATGGCATCTCATGAATTACTATATGTATCATACATTTTACAAGGTAAGACTTCTTTGTATTACATCCAAGTGTAGAGAATTGAAGCAATGGATAGATGTAAATGAGGATAGGAAAGAGAAAAAACAAAAATATAACAGAACCAACAGGTAACTCATGATATTTGGGAGCATATGCAAAAGCATCAAAACATGAGCACAGTAAGTGTCAAAATGAAACTCTATCAACAACAGTGAAGACAAAAATGAAAGTTCTTAATTCTATCTTTGGAGATGACTTAGAAAGTTCTAAAACTGAGGATAAACTGAGCAAGATGGAAGCCATCCAAAGTTGACCTCTGCTAAACATGGAAATAGTGAATAGTAGAAGCTGATTTGCATAATATACACAAGGAGCTTTATAGTCTTACATCTTACAAAAGTGGAATGAGAGAGAAAATCTGATATTATGGTGAATATAAAATCATACCTGCACAAACTTCCCTTCAGGACATTTCCACTGTTTAATATTGTCAGGTGCTCCTGAGGCAAACATGTAAAGTTCTGGATGAACAGCTAAAGACCGGACACTCTTTTTATGATGAGTCAATGTACATGAGCTCTTACCAGCAGCTAAGTCCCATAAGCGTATTGTAAAATCATGAGAGCCAGTGATCACCTGTGAAAAAAAAAAAATTCAGAAGATATCCTCAATATGAAGGTCAGCACTCAATTCTGTACAAAAGCACAAGACCCATCTCATCCAAATCATTCTGCAACCAACCATCAAACTCTAAATAGAAACAGAAAGCTTACTGTAGCCTCACACTTATAGAAGCCTGTACTTATAGATCCTCCTCATCCCAAACAAATAATACAACAACAAAACACATAAACACTGAAATAACACAAGCAAAAAACAAACCAACCTCCCAACTGTGTCTGAAACTCCACCCATCAGATGTACAACCATCAGAAACCACATTCTCCAAACAAACACAAGTCACACTCTCCACTTATGCTCTAGACATTATCAATCACTACAACATTACAATCAGCATTTCAAAATGTCCCAAGATCCTTCACACCCACAATGCAGTCCCATTAAGATAATACAGAGCACTTACGTCTCAAGTACCCTGCACTCTGCAAATAAATGCACACATTATAGCATCACAACACTTTATGGCCTAAGATCCCGACCAGTGAATGTGGCCAGCTACCTGAGTGCTTGTAGGAGTCTAATAAAACTATGAGGAACTCCTGGAACAGGATGTAAATACATATATGTATATATTTTTTCATACTTGGTCATTGTTCCCTACATTAGCAAGGTAGCGCGAGGAAACAGACATATATATATATATACATATATACACATATATACATATATACATATATATATATATATATATATATATATATATATATATATATATATATACATATATTATCATATACATATATTATCCCTGGGGATAGGGGAAAAAGAATACTTCCCACGTATTCCCTGCGTGTCGTAGAAGGTGACTAAAAGGGGAGGGAGCGGGTGGCTGGAAATCCTCCCCTCTCGTTTTTTTTTCAATTTTCCAAAAGAAGGAACAGAGAAGGGGAGGCCAGGTGAGGATATTCCCTCAAAGGCCCAGTCCTCTGTTCTTAACGTTACCTTGCTAACACGGGAAATGGCGAATAGTATGAAAGAAAAGAAAATATATACATATATATACAGCGACCTGAACATGCAGGAGGGTGAAAGGAGGGCAAGGAATAGAGTGAATTGGAGCGATGTGGTATACCGGGGTTGACGTGCTGTCAGTGGATTGAATCAAGGCATGTGATGCGTCTGGGGTAAACCATGGAAAGCTGTGTAGGTATGTATATTTGCGTGTGTGGACGTATGTATATACATGTGTTGGGGGGGGGGGGTTTGGGCCATTTCTTTCGTCTGTTTCCTTGCGCTACCTCGCAAACGCGGGAGACAGCGACAAAGTATAATAAAAATTTTTTTTTTTTTTTTTTTTTTTATACTTTGTCGCTGTCTCCCGCGTCTGCGAGGTAGCGCAAGGAAACAGACGAAAGAAATGGCCCAACCCCCCCCCCCATACACATGTACATACACATGTCCACACACGTGTATACATACCTACACAGCTTTCCATGGTCCACCCCAGACGCCTCACATGCCTTGATTCACTCCACTGACAGCACGTCAACCCCTGTATACCACATCGCTCCAATTCACTCTATTCCTTGCCCTCCTTACACCCTCCTGCATGTTCAGGCCCCGATCACACAAAATCTTTTTCACTCCATCTTTCCACCTCCAATTTGGTCTCCCTCTTCTCCTCGTTCCCTCCACCTCCGACACATATATCCTCTTGGTCAATCTTTCCTCACTCATTCTCTCCATGTGCCCAAACCATTTCAAAACACCCTCTTCTGCTCTCTCAACCACGCTCTTTTTATTTCCACACATCTCTCTTACCCTTACGTTACTTACTCGATCAAACCACCTCACACCACACATTGTCCTCAAACATCTCATTTCCAGCACATCCATCCTCCTGCGCACAACTCTATCCATAGCCCACGCCTCGCAACCATACAACATTGTTGGAACCACTATTCCTTCAAACATACCCATTTTTGCTTTCCGAGATAATGTTCTCGACTTCCACACATTTTTCAAGGCTCCCAAAATTTTCGCCCCCTCCCCCACCCTATGATCCACTTCTGCTTCCATGGTTCCATCCGCTGACAGATCCACTCCCAGATATCTAAAACACTTCACTTCCTCCAGTTTTTCTCCATTCAAACTTACCTCCCAATTGACTTGACCCTCAACCCTACTGTACCTAATAACCTTGCTCTTATTCACATTTACTCTTAACTTTCTTCTTCCACACACTTTACCAAACTCAGTCACCAGCTTCTGCAGTTTCTCACATGAATCAGCCACCAGCGCTGTATCATCAGCGAACAACAACTGACTCACTTCCCAGGCTCTCTCATCCCCAACAGACTTCATACTTGCCCCTCTTTCCAGGACTCTTGCATTCACCTCCCTAACAACCCCATCCATAAACAAATTAAACAACCATGGAGACATCACACACCCCTGCCGCAAACCTACATTCACTGAGAACCAATCACTTTCCTCTCTTCCTACACGTACACATGCCTTACATCCTCGATAAAAACTTTTCACTGCTTCTAACAACTTGCCTCCCACACCATATATTCTTAATACCTTCCACAGAGCATCTCTATCAACTCTATCACATGCCCTCTCCAGATCCACAAATGCTACACACAAATCCATTTGCCCCTCCAAGCACTTCTCACATACATTCCTCAAAGCAAACACCTGATCCACACATCCCCCACCACTTCCGAAACCGCACTGCTCCTCCCCAATCCGATGCCCTGCACATGCCTTCACCCTCTCAATCAACACCCTCCCATATAATTTACCAGGAATACTCAACAAACCTATACCTCTGCAATTTGAGCACTCACTCCCATCCCCCTTGCCTTTGTACAATGGCACTATGCACGCATTCCGCCAATCCTCAGGCACCTCACCGTGAGTCATACATACATTAAATAACCTTACCAACCAGTCAACAATACAGTCACCCCCTTTTTTAATAAATTCCACTGCAATACCATCCAAACCTGCTGCCTTGCCGGCTTTCATCTTCCGCAAAGCTTTTACTACCTCTTCTCTGTTTACCAAATCATTTTCCCTAACCCTCTCACTTTGCACACCACCTCGACCAAAACACCCTATATCTGCCACTCTGTCATCAGACACATTCAACAAACCTTCAAAATACTCATTCCATCTCCTTCTCACATCACCACTACTTGTTATCACCTCCCCATTTACGCCCTTCACTGAAGTTCCCATTTGCTCCCTTGTCTTACGCACCCTATTTACCTCCTTCCAGAACATCTTTTTATTCTCCCTAAAATTTACTGATAGTCTCTCACCCCAACTCTCATTTGCCCTTTTTTTCACCTCTTGCACCTTTCTCTTGACCTCCTGTCTCTTTCTTTTATACTTCTCCCACTCAATTGCATTTTTTCCCTGCAAAAATCGTCCAAATGCCTCTCTCTTCTCTTTCACTAATACTCTTACTATATGGTGTGGGAGGCAAGTTGTTAGAAGCAGTGAAAAGTTTTTATCGAGGATGTAAGGCATGTGTATGTGTAGGAAGAGAGGAAAGTGATTGGTTCTCAGTGAATGTAGGTTTGCAGCAGGGGCGTGTGATGTCTCCATGGTTGTTTAATTTGTTTATGGATGGGGTTGTTAGGGAGGTGAATGCAAGAGTTTTGGAAAGAGGGGCAAGTATGAAGTCTGTTGTGAATGAGAGAGCTTGGGAAGTGAGTCAGTTGTTGTTCGCTGATGATACAGCGCTGGTGGCTGATTCATGTGAGAAACTGCAGAAGCTGGTGACTGAGTTTGGTGAAGTGTGTGAAAGAAGAAAGTTAAGAGTAAATGTGAATAAGAGCAAGGTTATTAGGTACAGTTGTGTTGAGGGTCAAGTCAATTGGGAGGTAAGTTTGAATGGAGAAAAACTGGAGGAAGTAAAGTGTTTTAGATATCTGGGAGTGGATCTGGCAGCGGATGGAACCATGGAAGCAGAAGTGAATCATAGTGTCGGGGAGGGGGTGAAAATCCTGGGAGCCTTGAAGAATGTTTGGAAGTCGAGAACATTATCTTGGAAAGCAAAAATGGGTATGTTTGAAGGAATAGTGGTTTCAACAATGTTGTATGGTTGCGAGGCATGGGCTATGGATAGAGTTGTGCGCAGGAGGGTGGATGTGCTGGAAATGAGATGTTTGAGGACAATATGTGGTGTGAGGTGGTTTGATCGAGTAAGTAATGTAAGGGTAAGAGAGATGTGTGGAAATAAAAAGGGCGTGGTTGAGAGAGCAAAAGAGGGTATTTTGAAATGGTTTGGTCACATGGAGAGAATGAGTGAGGAAAGATTGACCAAGAGGATATATGTGTTGGAGGTGGAGGGAACGAGGAGAAGTGGGAGACCAGATTGGAGGTGGAAAGATGGAGTGAAAAAGATTTTGAGTGATTGGGGCCTGAACATGCAGGAGGGTGAAAGGCGGGCAAGGAATAGAGTGAATTGGATCGATGTGGTATACCGGGGTTGACATGCTGTCAGTGGATTGAATCAGGGCATGTGAAGCGTCTGGGGTAAACCATGGAAAGTTGTGTGGGGCCTGGATGTGGAAAAGGAGCTGTGGTTTCGGGCATTATTGCATGACAGCTAGAGACTGAGTGTGAACGAATTGGGGCCTTTGTTGTCTTTTCCTAGTGCTACCTCGCACAGATGAGGGGGGAGGGGGATGGTATTCCATGTGTGGCGAGGTGGCGATGGGAATTAATAAAGGCAGACAGTGTGAATTGTGTGCATGGGTATATATGTATGTGTCTGTGTGTGTATATATATGTGTACATTGAGATGTATAGGTATGTATATTTGCGTGTGTTGACGTGTATGTATATACATTGTGTATGGGGGTGGGTTGGGCCATTTCTTTCGTCTGTTTCCTTTGCGCTACCTCGCAAACGCGGGAGACAGCGGCAAAAAAAAAAAAAAAAAAAATATACAGCGACAAAGCAAAATAATAAAAAAAAAATATATATATATATACATAAATGTTTGAAGGAATAATGGTTCCAAAAATGTTATATGGTTGTGAGGTGTGGGCTATATATAGAGTTGTGCAGAGAAGGGTGGATGTGATGGAAATGAGATGTTTGAGGACAATATGTGGTGTGAGGTGGTTTGATCGAGTAAGTAATGAAAGGGTAAGAGAGATGTGTGGTAATAAAAAGAGTGTGGTTGAAAAAGCAGAAGAGGGTGTTTTGAAATGCTTTGGTCACAAGGAGAGAATGAGTGAGGAAAGACTGACAAAGAGGACATATGTGTCAGAGGGGGAGGGAACAAGAAGTGGGAGACCAAATTGGAGGTGGAAAGATGGAATGAAAAACATTTTGAGTGATAGGGGTCTGAACATGCAGGAGGGTGAAAGAAGTGCAAGGAATAGAGTGAATTGGAACGATGTGGTATACCAGGGACGACATGCTGTCAATGGATTGAACCAGGGCATGTGAAGCATCTGGGGTAAACCATGGAAAGTTTTGTGGGGCCTGGATGTGGAAAGGGAGCTGTGGTTTCGGTGCATTATACATGACAGCTAGAGACTGAGTGTGAATGAATGTGGTCTTTGTTGTCTTTTCCTAGTGCTACCTCACGCACATGCGATGGGAGGGGGTTGTCATTTCATGTGTGGCGGGGTAGCAACGGGAATGAATAAAGGCAGCAAGTATGAATTATGCACATGTGTATATATGTATATGTCTGTGTGAGTATACATATGCATACGTTGAGATGTATAGGTATGTATATTTGCGTGTGTGGACGTGTATGTACATACATGTGTATGTGGGTGGGTTGGGCCATTCTTTCATCTGTTTCCTTGCGCTACCTCGCTAATGCGGGAGACAGCGACAAAGTGAAATAAAATAAGAATAAATAAATAAATACATATATATGTATACCCATGTACATATTCATACTTGTTCATCATAATCCATGAATGTATATGTGTTTGCATGTCTGTGTGATGTCACCAGAGTCATTTAATTTGTTTATGGATGGGGTGATGAGAGAGGTAAATGCGAGAGTCTAAGATAGAGGGGTGAGTACGTCGGGAATGAAAGGGCCCAGGAAGTAAATCATTTACTGTTTACTGATGATACAACACTGGTGGCAGATTCAAGTGAGAAACCTTACTATCAAAGTCAATCCTAACTTACCTGAGGCTCAGCTGCCTGACAGACTACAGATGCAATGGTATTTGAGTGCCCTGTAAGTGTGTGAATATTTGCTTTGGTCCTCATGTCCCACACACGTGCTGTAGAATCACGTCCACAGGTAACCAGAACATCAATTGTAGGGTGCAATGCCAAACCATAGCAGGCACTTAGGTGACCATGATAATGTCTGATGACCTGCAAAAGGTATATAATATTACTCTTCCTTTTACATGTATCTAAAAGCTACTTATGAAATCTTATTTACTAATGGAGGAGCTGAATGGAAAAAAAAAAATTGGAATAAGTGAACTGCTTTAGATATCTGAGAATGGGCATGGTAGCAAATGGAGCTATGGAAGCATAAGTGAGTGATGGGGTTGGGAAGGGGTCCAAGGTCCTGGGAACACTGAAGAATGGGTGGAAAGAGAGAATGATTAATAAAACTTTTGTAATCAACTCTTCAAGATAGATATATCTCTGCAATTATTACCATATATTGTGAATACATCTGTGCTTGTACATCCATGTTCCTAAAAGTATCAATATGATGCAGTAATATGTACTCTCCATAAGTTCATGATCTTCTTTACTCTAAAAAAGAAAAACTCATCGATTGTGTTTGAATAAGAAATATTTCTGTAAGCAAAATATGAGAAACTAAGTTGAAAAACAGGATATGAATTCAGTTTTACCACTGCATTCGTAATCATACCTTATTATATTCAAGGTCCCAGCATTTAACCTGCTTGTCCTCTCCACATGAAAAGAGGTATGGATGACGAGGAGATACTGCAAGGCCTCGCACTGCTGACACATGACCTGTCAATGAAAGCTTCAATTGACCTGATGCCAAATCCCAGATCTTAATCACTCTATCATTAGATCCTGTGGCAAACCACTCATTTGCTGGTTCAACAGCAACACATCTCACCCAACCAAGGTGACCAGATATAACACGGGCAAGTTTCCATGGTGCATGCCACCTGGGCCTTGGTAATGTAGGGGCACGACGAGGTACTAGTGACTGCTGGCCAGCACTGGCACTAGGAGTTGGAGTAGCAACAACAACAGCCATGCTTTGTGGAGGGGGTGCTGGAGGAGTCGGAACCTGAGGGCTTGATGGTGGTGGTGGAGGAGCCATGGGACCAGCTGGGGGACCATTTGTCACAGCTTCTGGTCTTTCTTGGAATTCTTCAGGTTCTCCATCATAAACTGTCTGTGTAGCTGCTTTCCTCTTGTTCTGTTTAACCAGGTTAAGGACTGGACCATACTGGTCACGGGATTTTACTTGACGCCGAAGTTTTTCTAACAATTCATCAACTGGGGGTAATGCTCCCTGGTCACACAGGAACATGTCATGTGTCCGTTTCAAGGATCGGAAAACCAATGTATGCACTGAATGACGCTGAACATCGTCTGTAGTTGATGGCATTCTGGCTGTGAAAAAGTTAAAAGGAATCCATAAATTAACATAATAATTATGTGAACCTATTTTTCAATAATGAGTTTCATTAATATCAATATCTCAGCTTACAGTTACATGCACATTATACAAAAAGATCACAAACCAAATGCTTCTACCATGTGAGGATACTCATGCACATGCCTGAGGTAAACTACTAAGCTTGAATGCCTCCTCAGAGGCACTGCTTAGTATAGAGCCATTTATTCTCAAAATTCTACAAAGTTTTACCTCAAAATTAGCTCAGTTCAAATTCTGACATTACTGAAGTATGACTAATCAGTAAATAAAGGTTTGAAAATCTTGAATTAAATTCTAGCATCCATACCACTTTTTCATCCAACCTTAGCTACCATACAATACAAAAAAAAACCTGAGTCTACTATTACCACTATGCAACAAATAACAATGAACCACTTTATACATAAACAAGATACTTACGCTGCACAAGTTATATTCCGTAAATATCCACTAAGTTCTCTCTATTTCCATTCTTTGCTCTAATACCTTTCCTATGAATACTCCACACTACTACTCTGAGAAGTATTCTTTCCAGAAGCTGCATTTACAATTTACCAGTTGCAGTAATCATTTCTTCTTCTCTCATTCAATCTTCACGGCTCAACTAAACTCTTCTCTTTACTCCATCCAATGATTATCTACTGGTGCGAAGCTACTCTACCATCTGCTAACCCTAACTGGGATTCTCTAAAATCTACTCTGAAATAACCTGGGGCTCAAATCCACAAATAAAATGATTCACATAGAGGTAAATTCATCTTAGATAAATCCCATCTAACCTGAGGGAAAACTTATGTAGCTAAACACAATCCTCTTACCTTAATCATACACGTTACTGATGCCAGCAGTTACCAAACCTGTAGTTCTCAAAGGAAGCTGTTCTTCTCCTGTAAATTATGAGACAGATCTGAGGAGAGGGGTTCGTCAGTAGTTTAGCAATAAATTCTACCAAAAATCATCACATATGCATTTCTGATGTTCATCTTACTCATGTTGTGTACCCTCTTATGTTCTAAAATGGCATAATCTCCAAATTTTTGTTCCATACGAGTATATGGCAAATCAATATAATGTGCTGATACTTTTCTCATTCTATATGTGACCTGCACACAAAAATATCCAGCAAACATCCAGTAAACAACAGTGGTATTAACATGTTTTGACTAATTGTATAATACTGAAAGTTCATAGTGGTTATTTCACCTCCACCAGCAACAGCGAGTTAAACTTGATTTTGCTAAAGTTTGTTTTTGACATTTACTTATGTTTCTTTTGCACCAACTCTGGGTTATGGTGTGATAGGTTATGTTTGGGGATAAACCCTTAGGGTTAGGTTATATTGGCTGATTTGACTGTTTTAACCTAAAACTTTGCCAAGACTTCAAGACGGCAATAGCTATGCGCTCTCCCGTTATATCATTTCTTTGTAAATTGATTATTTGAGTCATCATGTGTTACCTCTATCAATCTTAATATCTGAAAACCCTTTCTCTTTTGGCAATGTTGATATATCCAGAAATAAAGTGGAAATAAAGTTGAATTCAGGATACTAAATGGCAAGATACTATTTAGGCTACTTAATCCATCAGTGCCAACTAGTAGAAAAAATACCCATTACACTGACAAGTAAAATAAATCTTGGCTGCCTGAGTCAGTCCAGTGAGGTTTAAAATATTTGTCGATTTCTAAGTGTGATTTACTAAATATTTTGCGAATCAACCCCACACTTTCTATGATCTTCATAGCCCTCACCACTAACAACTTATTTCTATCATCAGGTTAAAATAAAAGTAATCGTATCTCATCAGCATACTTCTAAATCCCTTTAGTAAAAGTTATGATTTCCTCTTCATCACTATTGTCTTTGAATATTGAATGAGTTAGTTCTATACTGTAAATGTACTGCATAAAGAATACAATAACGTGTGGAGCATGATTTGGAGCGTTACATTTAACTGAATGATATCAATTATAGCAAGAGTAGGAAAAGTTCTATTCGTCGGAAAAAATGTGGGGTTAACTCGATGCAAAAGTAGAAAACACATAAAATTTTAAAAGAATCTAAATAAACCTTAACAAGTAACAGAAAAGTATAACAGAAACATACTAGTAATATATTGGTCTGGTGCTGGGATGTCATGACCTCGTGGTCTGTAAGATGATATAAGGTGGTATTTATGTAATGCTCAACCATGGGTGTGATGGTAAATCTTAACTACTATATTAAATATCAAGATAAATCTCAAATGCTACAGAGATTAGGTTGGATTCTATAAGTTCGGTTAATTCTTTACAGTTTTTTACCTTTTTCTTAATATTAACTCAACCATTCACAGAAACACTGTGATCCATAACTATTATCTGTATATTCTACACACTACAACCACACTGTAGCACAAATCAATATCCAAAGTTTACAATAATGCGTAGCTAAACTAGACTTGTACCATAACCTCAAGTGAGCAATAACCGTTCATAGTTATGCAGTTTCTCCATTTTTCTAAGTTATTTCTGTGGTGCCCTTCAGCTATATACATTTCCTTATTTCTTTCATTGTTATCAGTAAACTTCTCTATATCTTAGACAACACTTTTTATCTAAAGGGTATTTATATGCTAACCCAACACAAAATCAAACCACAAGCTCTCAGATACGTGAACACTCAGCTGAAGAGTTCACCCAGAGTCCATCCTTTTCAGTATACCATGCTACGACCACTCCAAATTCACTACATACAACAAAATAATATGGTTACCTAGTTGCTAAGTTGACAACAGTATTTCTGTTCTTCTCCCAAACGAAGATAAGATGGAAAATCTGTACCTGGTTCAAGTATTTATAGCAAATTCGAGGTAACTGTTAAGAACCGACAGAAAAATCTTAAGTTGTTTACGTTCTTCGCGTGGTCGCTTACACCTTCAAAATTACTTTGAGCAAAACATAATTTCCGTAATTTCTTTTATATACCATAATCATGTGTTCAATAAAGAGATACAATGATTTTTCATATAATAAGGATTTCTTTGTGAGAAAACTGATAAGCCAATTCTTAAAACATACCATTAGTAAGACTGAACAAAAACTATACCCGCTGTAGAGCCGAAATGGATTTAGAAATAAAGTTAATGAAAACGGATTCACACTTTGCAGCTTGGCCTCTGCATCCCTCTAAGGATCACACATAACAACTGACAATAACACGTATGTCTAAACATAGTTACTTTTGACATCAGAGAACAGGCCTATCTCAGTCTCCATAAAAGTTATCACGAAATCCTACTTCAATGAAGTTATACACATTTTTTGTTCCCTAAGCAAAATACCATGTATTTCCTGTCCATCAGCATTAAACTTACTACATATATCATACATGAAAACTCATCAGATTCTGAGCTAAGCTAATCTTGATTGTGTTAGCTAAGCAGAGACCAAGTCTGTTAGACTTTTGCGTTAGTTTAGGGATGAATGAATGAATCTGAGATCATTTTCCCAGCAGAAAGATAAAAATGTACAAAACTAATATAACTGCTACTAATATAACCACTCATAGTAATTACCAATGTTATCACTACGCATATCTCGGTGATTACGTACTTGTCCATAAGGTACAGAGTCTGAAAATCAAAACTTACTATTAGAACAGAACTTACAATCTCTGTTCCACTTACTACTTGTGTCAAAGTTATTCCTTGATGAAACAAGTGTATGGCCATGCTTGTCACGTTGTCTAAGAACACCCATTACCAAGGAGGCTGGCATAAACGAGTACGACGAGGATGGGATTCGAACCCACGCAGGGAGACCCTATTGGATTAGCAGTCCAACGCCTTAACCACTCGGCCACCTCGTCTTCTTCATTTACAAGATCACCGCTGTGTAACTGGCAATTCTGTACACATATCTACATACATATGTGTACTTAATGTTACTGTCATGGATGTGGAGGAGGGGGGAGATGGCCCTCCGTCACTAACGCGGGGGGTGAGAACTGATGGCAACCATGACGAAGTGAGGACTCATTGGGAAGCATGAAGGAAAGATGACTTAGTGGGGACCATGGGGTGTGGGGACTCAGTGGGTACCATGAGAGGGGACTGAGGACCATGGGGTGTGGGGACTCAGTGGGTACCATGAGAGGGGACTGAGGACCATGGAGAAATGGAAAATCTTGAGGGAGAACGAAAGTGGGGACTCACAATGAAGAAATTTTCGACCGCAGCATTTCATGCAACATGCAAATTATGTAAAATGTTTTATTATGCTCCATCTGGCCGACAGATGGTGAATAACTCTGAGGCATACTATCATAAAATGCGAGTATTCAACATACATATAGCCAGAACATACCTATAGCGAGAACATACCTATAGTCATATAGCAAAACATATCTATGGGAACATTCCTATACTCAGAACATACCTATGAGATCATACCTATAGCCAAACCCACTGAAAGGATTAGAATACCGAAGCAAAATCCCCAGTGCCCGGGTCTGACGACCCTGGAGGAGGGAAGATGAAGATTAAAGATATCATTGACGTAAATGATCAAACAACTTCTAGTACATATAAATGACTTTATCTAATTTCGAAAAATATCTTCAATCGGCAGCTTTTTTTTTTTTTTTTTTTTACCCCCAGTGGGATCCTAGCCCCCTCTCCCGGGGAGCATGAGGAGCCAGATTCCAATCTCTTCTGTATCAGTCGTCGGCGGCTCTGCCTCTAGACTGGCTAAGGGCAGTATACCTATTGCCAGGGTGATGGAGCACGTATGTAAACAACATTAGCATGACTGGCCACCATGACCAAAACCACCCAACCAGAGACCCTCAGAGCCAGGGATACTTACTTAAATGGGAGTTAACGAAGCTGTCATTAATTTCAAGACTTGCACTAAATGGAATGCCTTATTGAGGTAGGTCAGAAAGACATACAAAGATGGCGCCTTCCGCGCCTCCCCTTGCTTATGAAAGGAGTTGAACTGCACCACGTGAGGCCGACACATCAGATGAGATTAGATGATTTTTTCCCCTCAAAAGTAATTTTTTTTACAGAATATTAACATTCATAAAATACATACATCTATACTGCGTGACTAACGTCAAGACAGAATTCTCCATATAAAAAAATATACATACACATATGCAATATATATATATATATATATATATATATATATATATATATATATATATATATATATATATATATATATATATAATATATATATATATATATATATATATATATATATATATATATATATATATATATATATATATATATATATATATCAACCTTACTATGTGGACTGGGAGGAGTAAGACGCCATCACCTGAAGACAGTGGTATGTACACCAAGTGTGGAACCGACCATTAGACAAGAACTTTCTGACCAAACTGAATAGCAAACTCGACCAAGATCTTATCGTCGCTAAGTTTCTACCACCCGCCACCAGGCCCCTATTCTTCAGCGCTTCCCTCTGTGAACTGAAGAAGAACAGTGTCACTTGCCCCACAGCAACAACCTTCGTCAGCAGTAAGTCAGTCACCATCTTGGGTCTTGAAGCAATTTAACTTCAGCATGCCACTGGGTCACTGTGGAGCAACAGTGCATAGTATATCACTTAATGTTCCTGATCTTGGCCGCTACATCAGATTTATAAAATGCTTTCACTCATGCGACCAGAGACGCTACCGCGAGATAGGTCTGTCAATACTTTCCTTCACTCCGACATTTCCTTCATGTGTGTTGTATATTGCGTATGATCGACTCTTCTGTTCGGTAAGGATATCGAGTCAGGTGAGGGATCCAGCAAGGTGATCCTCTCTCACCACTAGTGTGTCCTGCCTGGCCTCCACAACCATCACAGACGCAGCCTGTGTAGTGAGGTGAACATCTGGTTCCTGGATGATGGCACCTTGCAGGCTCTGGGCAGTCCAGCCATGTCTGCTGACCTCGCTCTTGGGAGTGGGTGGACGTGGGTAATCGCAGGATCTCTTCTCCCTTAACCCTTAGACCCAGACACCACTGGCAGCTCGTCCACAATATTGTAAGGGGCTTCTTCTAACCCGGAAAACAACATCTGTTAGGTGCATCCTTGGCTTCCAAGACCAACGTTTCATCTTAGACAAAACATTGGAAAACTTGAAAAGATCAGATGACAGAATCCGCAACACAGATGCCCAAGACGACATTTTCTCTGCTTGGTAGAGCTTAACTTTACTGAGATCGATCTACTTTCTCATGGCTTCACTATCTATCAACAGTGACAAACTCAGAGAATATAATGAAACATAAATCTACATTTTAGAACTTGAACCTTGGTTTAACATGACTCCCGGTGAAAACATGTAATCCTTCAATGTTAGAGTAAGTGGATTCAAAATGCTTACCACATCACCATTCCTGCCTCCTTGTCTGCCACTGCAGCCTCAGGCGAGCTGGTGTATGAAATGTCGCCAAGTGGCCTGGGGAGCACTACACGCGAATATGATCCTGACTTCATCTCTGAAGACTGGGATAACTTTGTGCATGATTTATCTCAACCAACTTCTCCGTTGACCCTTTTTAAAAGCAAGGCAGCTCGGGTAAACCTATAGTGGAATGGACAATCTCAATAATGGCGAAGTAGATGACCGTTCGTACGAGTTTGGTCCACCTATAACGGGCCAGTACTTGACGAAGAAGTTCCTATCTATTCCCTGAAACGTTTCCCTTGACACTCGTCCTGACCCTCATGCTCTTCGCGTTGGCATAGTCTGTTCCCCTTCCACTCCCCTCACTCCCCATTCTTTCTGAATACAAGTGTATGTGTGGCAGACAAGTGTCTGGCCGGCACGGACGACGTGAATCGAGTTTCAAGAATTTTGCTGGGAGTTACGCTAGACACAGTGAGATCAATGGCATCATTTCAAGTGGTCTTTCTTCTGCCAGTAGCCATGTAGCACCCTAAAGGTGAGTAACATTGTATGCCAAGAAGAGGTACAGGCAACTGGTGTCGGCCTTCACTTGTGTTTCCAAAGTATCTGATACATATTTGCAGAGGATGGCGCTAAAGATATTTGGAAGTTGTAAAAGCGAGAAATATGGGGTACTGGAACCACTCGAAAGAACCTTTTCAATGATTTCTAGTTTCCCATCCTAAGGTTATAAACTTTAGAGGTGGTGCCCCTTGTAACCAAAAATTCACAATGAGTTCTTGGGGTAGAGTCACAGGCATCATTCCCCTTAAAGTATCGTACCAAAGAGGTTCAAATACTGTACAGAAAAGTTCAACTGTGGAGAGTGAATTGCTATACTAGTGATGTTCCGATATCATTATGATCTTGATGAAGTTAGAATAATCGTATCATAGGTTAGCTATGACCTTGATAAGGTTAGAACAATACGTATCATGAGTTAGTTATCGAACCGAAAGGGCAAAGTCTGTGTACTCGACGTCATACACTATCTTAAAAAGTAGATAAAGTTATCGTATAAAATTGATGATTCATATTACTCTTGGGTTTTACGTCGGAATCTTGAGTAGATAAGTTAGTGGAATGAAAGGACTATGTTTTTTCTTCCCCCACAGAAGGCAGCAGGTTACTCATAGGATTACAAAGCATATTTAAGAGTAAAATGAACGAACTTATGTAAGCAGTCATCGAATTCCTGTCATTTATAAGACTGATATTGAGTTGCCATTTCGTAAGTTCACATTACTTGACAAGTTATTTATATAAAGATATACCACCTACTCCCCAATCAAACCGCATCATTATTTTTGCTCTTAAATGGAGCAATTCTCTTTTCAACACTTTCTCATAGAACGTCCAGGATAGTACACCCTCAACAGAACACACAGCACTTCACCTGGCACCTGTTTGTGCCGGAGGGAGTGGTGGGTGGGGATGTGCCTTCTGCGTAGAAATGCTACTTTCATGACTAACAAGACTGTGAACCATAACATCAATACTCCTCTCCAGCATATGAAGTCTTCATGCACCATAAGGTCTCCTGTTATCTGTCCTTTCCATATATGTGATTCACCACACTTTACAAGGAATGATCCATTGGGTCAGGCTAACAAACACTGAGGTAAACGATGATATGAGAAGTGTAGAGTCACACAAACTCTCCCACAAGCGGCTCGAACCAAGACGACCCTGTGATCTCGCTGGCGAAAGACAAGATGCGCAACAAACCCACAATGTCCTCTGGAAATCACAGGAGACGTGTTCAACTTCCTTGAGATGCAGTTTATTCCAGGATATTTTGCAACAGTTTGTAAATGATGTAAAAAAAAAAAAGTAAAGACCGGATATTTACTCAGCAAGATAAAGGGCTAACAACCTTGGGGTCATGTTTCCCTGGCTTTGTTGTTGTTAGAAGTCGTTAGTGACCTAAGCATCTTAGCTTGTTCAGTTTTTGTTCTTCCTAAAGTGCTGTATTGTTCTTTCTGATTTGTGTTGTTCTTCCTGGCTTGTTGTGTTGTTCTTCCTGGCTTGTTGTGTTCTTCCTGACCTGTGATGTTCTTCATGGCTTGCTGAGCAGTTGTTCCTGGCTGGCTATGTTGTTCACTCTAACTTGCTGTGTGTTCTTCCAGGCATTTGCTTTCGCACTTGCGTGGGGGCAACACTGTCTGCTATCATCGTCACCCTGGCACCCACACTGTTGCTAACCTCGCTCGCTCGCTCGTTCAACCTGATCATTTGACGGATACAGTTTTGTTGTTGTTGTCTCAAGAGTTAATTTGTTCCACGTGTGGTAAACTCCTGCAGGCAGGTTACGAGTCCGCTACACATACCAACGATCAAAATGTCGTGGGGATAAGACCTAAAGAAAACACCTTGACGCGTGTGAAGTTTCGTTTCAACGGAATCGAAAGAATTCGCGGGATAACTCATCGTCAAGACGGAACAGTCATACATGTATGTACGTGACATCTAACATTAACAATTGTCTGTCGTATCTATTTTATTAACATATACACAAACATCACAAGGTCCTCGTGCACGACAATATATGGTCCTGAGGTATACTGGCGTGACCTTGTATATGATTCCCAAGGGTCGGGTCAAAGGCTAAGGCCATATCAGACCCAGAGTTTGCATCGTCGTCCTTAAGGGTCATACCGTCGAACTCATGAAGGTCGTAGTCATCTGCTCAAGGTGTCGTATCGTCGTACGTCCAGGTCGTACCCTCGTCGTAAAGGGTTGAAATCCCAAAATGCGTCGTCAAACTTTCAGAACACCTCGCTAGCTGGTCAAGACTGCAGCTCTCCCTTGACATGCCATGCACCATGACCACCGTGCCAGGTCTGGTCCAGCAGAAGCCACGGCAAATGATACGTGGAACTTTGAGTGTTGATGTCCCATCCCACAACGAACCCTACAGGTTGGCATATATAGTACGGGTTTATATTTCTCAGAGGAGAAAACTTAAGTATATATTCTGTGTGTGTGTGTGTGTGTGTGTGTGTGTGTGTGTGTGTGTGTGTGTGTGTGTACCACATCCTCCCTCGCCAGGGGCGTGTGGCCAGCAGCAGCCAGGCTGTAAACTTCTGGATAAGGATGGAGGGGCGTGGGACCCGGGCGTCCGGGCGTGACTTGCAGAAGCGTCCCCGGCCGGCCAGCAGGATCCGCTATGACGTCATAAGGTGATATTGTATATGAAGATTAGGCGGTGAACGGCATGATGACGTCACGGCTTGCCCCAGAGACGGGTACGCTGCGAGATGTGATTCGAGCCGCACCCAGTGTACGTGTGACGCTGGTCACATAGTGTTTGCGATGACGGCCCACCTTGCGTCACTGCTGCTTGTTACGTCAAGGGGAAAAAAAAAGAAACCTAAATAAGAAACGTACGACAGCGTACGCCATGCAGTGCGTTGAAGGTAGTTATGTAACGTAAAAAAAAGTTTGAAAAATCAGGTACGACAGCATACGTCAGGCAACGAGTTGAGGCATCACCTCTGACTATAACAAGATGTCAAAAAGAGAGAAGTATGAGAGCAGAGGTTGAGCAGCCTCCTGCCACCGGTAGCCATCTTGACTCCGGACCCTGGACGTCCTAGAGGAGATCCTCCACACATCCTTCTGCTGGTGAACATCCCGGAGCAGCAGGAGCGACCCCCCCCCCCTCCCTCCCCCACGGTCAATCCTCCCAGGCACAACCCTGACGACGGGGCCACCGTCCAGGGTTCGATCCCAGGTGCTCTGGTACCTCCCCTGATGCTGGTACTTCCGGATGACAGACGCCGTCAACCTCACGGAGATGATGATGATGATGATGATGATGACCTCATTGCACTCCTCTCTCACCAGGGATACTCCACGAAGTCTCACAGGAACCTGGACCTAAGACTGTGTCTTCAAAATAAGACTTTCTGTCAATGAAAGTGTGTGGTATGAACAAGATCTCTGCATTCCACACTGGCTCTCTCTCTCTCTCTCTCTCTCTCTCTCTCTCTCTCTCTCTCTCTCTCTCTCTCTCTCTCTCTCTCGTGCCACACTCTGTCTTTCCTGACCCCTGACCTTGAGGTGTGGGCTACAGCACTGCTGCCTGAGCCTCCTGAAGTCTTCCAGATTTTACCCCAAACAGGAAGACACTCGGTCGACTTACAACCTAGTGAGTCTCCAGATGCTTAGAATGTTGGCCGTAGTCCAAAGAGATGTCAGTCAGTGCACAGACCTTCACAGACTTCGTCAGTACCTCAACAGCCAGTGTCCAGACTTCCAACGACTCAGTCAAAGCTCATACCTTTACACACTTCCTGGAGATCATCAGATCATCACACGCGTCCGGTAAATGAAAATAATATCATCTGAAGACACACCCTGAATTACGTTCTGTCCCTCAAGACAGTGAATCACTCGTGCATTATTCTTCTGCTGGAGGAGGGAGACGACCTAGTGAGTGGTCTTGCTGTTAGCGTGTTCAACAAGCAAGCAAAAGATACCATTTTCTACTGCTGATCAGAGCGCATCTGAGAAAAACATCCTTGACCCAATTGCTATTATTCTCCTGCAGAGTGAGGGAACCAGTCTACCCCAGGGAAGATGGTTTGCTCCCTGGAGGCCATGGTTTATGGCAGCGCGGTTGGGGGAGCTGTCTAGTCACCTTGGGCACAACCCGACACCAGAATAAAAGATCTGATTGTTGTTGGGTCAGCGACCCTTGGTCGGTAGGAGTATGTAAGAAGCAAGGGTCACTCCAGGGGTTACGAGAGATATATATCTCCATAAAAACAAGTCACTCCACAGAACACGAGACAGGTATACCACTATAAATGAAGAATCACTCCACAATCACTGCACAGGACACAAGACAGGTATACCTACATAAAACCTGAAGGTCTCTTTAACGTCTCAGTCTTGGTATCAAATAATACCAAGAATCCTCACAGGATCTTCTAGGATGTCTCAACTAACACAGGGTTGATCATCTGGCCAAAGTCTCTATACACAAGAGACCCAAGTGTCAGAACCCAGGGTGACGTGCCAGAAGAACATGAGTTGAATCCCACCTGGTGCTGCCCTGAATGTCTTCAGGACCTAATGACAAGGATAGGTGACCTCGAGCCAGTGTCATGCTAGGTATGCTAACACGCGAAGGTAACGCATGATAAAAGTGTAATCATGAGAAGTGTCTGGATGGTAATATGGGCACATAACGAATCCTTTATGAAAACATATAAATGATGTTTAGAATCCGTGGAGGCTGACCCTTGCCTTAAGGTCAGGTCAAAGCGTGATGATAAGTATTCTGTATATAATATAATAGGTTTGGTGACAGTCGTGACCAAAAACCACTTGAGTAAAAATGACATATCTAAAATAAGAAAGATATCAGATACGAGATCTTTTTTTTTCAGGAAACAATATAAAAACAATTGGACATAAAAGATAAACAGTTCCAACAGTTCTCCAGAAGGAGCCTTTACTGCTGATGTACAATAGGTTTTTGTTTGAGGGGTTCGACCTTGTGACTTCCCTTAAGTGAAAGTTTTCCTGATGTGTCGAGCGATTTCAGGGGTTACATCCAGGGGGCGAGGTAGGTGGGGGAGGGGCTTCCGCAGGATATTAGCATACTAATGAACAAAAATAAACTTCTTGTTATCATTTCATGAGTGGGTTACCGGTACTCTGACGGAGGGAGGCCATGCTCCTATATGGTAAAACAACGGGTCAAAGGTGAAAAGAATTAAATGTATGTTAACATGAAGACTAAGACTTAACATTAACATAAATCACAACAACAATGAGACAAGACCCAGTTTCGAGGGTGCGTCAGGCACTGTCATTCCTATGAAATAAGAAAATCCACACAATACACGTCGTACATACTGTGAGAAAAAAGGTATTCACGAGGCGAGATACAAACATTATTCCTATGATGAGAAGAAGATTGGTGACCGTCTGACATGATTATCCTGGGGAAAGCTGAAGATATATAGTCTTAACTGTGAGGTGCTTCCTCAGGTGTGAGAGGCTTGGGCTTCGTGCTTAATTTCATGTTTTGACCTATGGCTGTTCCACGTCGTCACCTCTCGAAGAACTTGTTGACCTCATCAAACTAGTTTAGAGTCTTAAAGGCTGTGACTGATTCATCCCTCGCTCATCTCTCTTCCAAGGCGGAGGGTGAATATGTAAGTGTCAATAAGCTGTGACTCACCACCAAGTTGTGGAGACATTTTAGCAAGTATCTGCAGGCGCGTATCCACGCCAGCACCAGGTCCCTCCTCCCGTCGTGCGTGTCTATGAATGAGGTGCCTTTACATGTGACACGCTCCGCGGGCCACCACTGCTCGCTCCTTAACTGGCCATCTGTATGCATCTATGCACTATCCTTACGTCACAATGACGTCACGCGAACTAGCTGCAGGACGATAACATTCATCACCGGAAGATGAGGACACACAGCACAGGAGGAATGACCACGCCTCAAACTTCTCAAACATAACTTTATTTCACACTAAACTTCAGGTAAAGTAGTTTCCTCTCTACATACACTGCTACAGGGAGACTTTATCATCATAATCAACCAGGTTCATAATGCAACGCCTCATGGAACACAAAATGAAAATAACAATAATAACAACAACAACAACAACAATAATAATAATAATAATAATAATAATAATAATAATAATAATAATAATAATAATAATAGATTCTGTGTCTCCCTGCATCTTTGTCTGTTGAAAACTTACACCGTCAAAAAATGCCATGAACCCTAAGCTGGAGCAGTGTGGTGTAATGATGGTGGTATAAGCAGCATAGTAGCATCAACAGCATAAGAGCAGCATAGCATCAACAGCATATCAGCAGCATAGCATCAACAGTAATACAGCAGTAATGTAGTAACGATCTGGGGGTAGTGGACATACCCTTTGGCCTCACCCATAAGGTTTAGGTATGAATGGTATGATGTAGTGAAGATGAGGCTGTAGTGAAGATGGCCTCTGGATTCACAAATGATCCAAGCTTGGGTCAAAGTTGGCCACGGGCTGTCCCTATCATAATAATAATAATAATAATAATAATAATAATAATAATAATAATTAATAATAATAATTAATAATAATAATAATAATTATAATAATAATAATAATAATAATAATAATAATAATAATAATAATAATAATAATAATAATAATAATAATAATGATAATAATAATAATAATCAATAATAATAATAATAATAATAAAAATAATGTACTTGATAATGATATCGTCAAATTAATAATAGAAATAAGATACCGCTACAAAAAGCAGTGTAACAACACGACACTTGAAACTGTAAGGTGACACTTGAAGACTTCCATGAAGTCTCAAAATAGATTAAAGAAAGCACGTACCACGCCGACATAGCGTGAGAAACAGAGCACGTGGCACCTCGAGGCACGCACGTGCAGCGGGCTGGGGAGACGTGGCAAGGCCAGGGTGTAACCCTCCGTCTGTCATGATGACGCAGCGAGGTGCTTGTCATGAGGTGACATAGTTGGGGGGTGATAGTGGTGGTGGTACGCAGATAGTGGGGACTGAATCACCATGCCGGCACACAGAGCCACAATGGGATGCAGACCCCAACACAGGATATGACAGGTACGACCAAAGGGAGACTACAAAACCATACAGATCGGTAGAGGGAGACTAGAAAACAACACATACTGCAGAAGGAGAATAGAAAACGTCTAGAGATCCTCGCTAGTTTTTTATATTGTATCATTCTGACTAATTGCCTCACTTTAGATCTACACAGAGTCTTTCAGTTAGGTTCAGTGAAACTGGAGTCAATTTCAGTAATTCTAAAAATACAATTCATTCATAAGTTTCTCAAAGTTCTTCCTGAATTAACTGTTTTGCGTGAAAGTTCTAACTTCAACCTTTCGAATCTGCCAGTATCATTAACACGAATTTAACTTTATCTTTTTTAGAAAATACGTATCAGTGAAGCACTTAAGTTTGTTTTATAAGAAACTGGCTTTTGTCAGAACCTCTCATGTACGGGAACTTGTTTTCTGAACCAATCAGCTAATAACATAATTCTCTTCATTAACCTGTTCAACTAACGAGGGAAGGAGTGGGGGAGGAGAAGAGGGGGGAGGGGGGCGCTGTAACTTTCCATAAGGAGGACCTGGAGGAGGTGGAATGCTGTAAGTAACTGGAATTAACCATGGGAATGGATGGAATCACAGAGGTTGATGTGAGTCACAAGGCAAAGGAGGAGGAGGCTAAGTGATCAAGGAAAGTATGGAAGTAAAGATCTGTGGCTCTGACAGCAAAAATACCCGAGTATGTCTGAAGATACACAAGGCTCGACAACTACGTTTGGAGGCGAGTGCTGAACCTTGAACACGAAAGAATGAAAGACGAGAGACGTGGTGGAAATGAATGTCTGCGGCCGATATAGCAGGGCTGACCAGGAGGAGGTGCTGATATGGCCCTGCCATACTGGGTGGAGAAGCGAAAACACTCTTGACTAATACTATCTGTGTGTATGATGTGGAGGGAGCAAGGGTGAGGAGAGGACCAAGAGGGAGGAGTAATTAGCTTATGGGTCTTGGATCTGATGTTGGACACAGGTCTCGCTACACTGTACATGACAGTTAAAGCCTGGGTGTTTGCAGATGAGGCCATTGTTCGTGTGTTCCTGACGCTACCTCGCTAAAGGGGGAAAGGCAAGTAGGTAGAAGAGAAAATAGTTTTCATCCAAGCAGCATGAGGGCTGTGTTCTCATTCCCTCCTGAAGGTACAAAACTGACTTGCATTAACTTGATTCCAATAATCTGTATTTTTCTTTACAGTTTATTCACATTTTGTCGTGATATGACCTCCAATCGTTCGCGACTTCATGTGTACCATCCCGTTAAACCACAGTTAATCATGAGGTGCATTAGCAGATAATGATAAAAGATAAAACGATAAGGAAAGTTTTAGAATCACATGGATGACCGCGCATGCGCAGAACCGCTTAACTACCGCCAGCAAGAATGATGTAACCCACTTAAGGAAGGGACCGCATGCACAAAGAGTATCCCAACAGCTTCGTGAAAAGATAAATAAATAATTATATGAGGAAAATAATATGAAGAGCCATTTTATACGGCTATTGAAAAGGCGGTTGTTGGGCGATAACTGACGTTAAGTGATAATGACAAATAAAAGAAACTTGAGATCTGGTTACGTCATGTGTGAGAGGCAGAGTGACGGTCGTCATGACTTTGTTGCTAGGCTCCGTACCCACCTTAGGCTCCGTGCCCACCTTAGGCTCCGTGCCCACCTTAGGCTCCGTGCCCACCTTAGGCTCCGTACCCACCTTAGGCTCCGTGCCCACCACACCAACATAGAAAGCCCTGATATATATTCCGTCCTTACCACAGGAAAATGAAACACGACAAGTTCCCAAGTGCACTTTCGTGTAGTGATCACATCATCCGGGGGAAATACAGGAAAGAAATATAAGTCAGTAGATATACAACGAGGAAACGTAGCTACGACGCCATTTGGTAAACAAGTGACTACCAAATTGCATTCTAGCTACGTCTCTTCGTTGTATATCCACTGATTGTTATATCATTTTCCTGTATCTCTCCTGATGATGTGATTATTACACGAAAGTGCACTTGGGAACTTATCGTGTTTCATTTTCCTGTGGTATATATATATATATATATATATATATATATATATATATATATATATATATATATATATATGGCATTTCATAGGTTCCTGTCTTGGTTGTTGTCATGCTACAAAAAAGAGAACATTTTTTTAATGTGTTTACATGCGAGAAGCGTAACACCTGCATCGATAGTCACCAGGTTTATTTACAAAGAAAAGTTTACATTCGATAACTCCTGAGTCAGAAATACGTGATGAAATGAAGGGCATTATTTACTTATTGACAAATCAGTCATAGAAAACGGTGTCAGTACTATCCACTTACCATAGCAGCCGTGGAGGGAACAAATGGAATGAAAAAAATGCATTTGCAATAAATAAGGAGGAAAAAAAAGAACTTCAAAAGAATCAGAGATGATGGTAAATACATAAAGGAATCACATCTCAAAATAAAACGATTGGAGAGAAAGCGATCAACAGCAGGAAACAGAATCGAAACGGATTCAGTTTACTTGTGACAGACAGCTAAAATCTCGTCTCCCTACTTGTTGTGGACGCTCTCACGTGAACAGCGCGAGTGGCGCCACCTAGTGGCCAGAAATAATAGTAGTAGTAGTAGTAGTAGTAGTAATAATAATGATAATAATAATAATAATAATAACGACTTGTATTAACAACCTTTCTATCACAGCGATACAGAAGTGTAATTAAGTTGCAGAAGTCTTAAAGCCTAAGGCGCACCTGGCAATTGACAGCTTGTCATAAGGTCACCCCTGACTCCTCTCTCTTTCCTGGTGTACAAATCTAAGGCTTCTGACCTTTGCCTATGACTCAGATCTCTTAACTCTGGCACCATCTTTGTTTCCCTTCTCTAGACCTTCTCTATTAGATCTTTGTGCTTCTGTACGCGCGATGTGGGCAGCTTGTTCAGTATTTCCTTATCCCTTTACATAATTACAGTTCTAATATTTGCCAGGGAGCAGAGTGTCTCCTTGATCCTTCCCTTAATATGGGACCCTGGGGACAGGTTAGGGACGATGTCGACTCCCAAAGTACTTCTCACTCATAGATTCTTGCAATTTATTTACTGCTGGATAAATAAATATTCATTTTGAGGCTTTCTTTCGTTGTGCCACATCCTCACTACTTTACATTTACTTAAGGTGTTTTTCGTCAATCATGTATCATCAACATTAGAGTTTGTCACGGTCCCCTTGTAAGTTGATACAATCCTCCTCGCATTTCATGTCTTGGGCATCATCTGCAAACGTATTCAGGTATGAATCCAGCTCTTGTGAGGAGTCATTCACACAGAGACCATTGTGTGTACGTATGTGTATGCTGGTGTGTCTCCCTACGTCTGTGCATAACGTATGTGTACTGGACACCTGCACATGAGTGTGAGAGCTCAGCATGTGCCTGTCTGTACGTGGACGCGTATCTCAAAACCATTAGGGACGCGCATGAGTCAGGATCCGCCCGTGATGACACGGACAATCCCTGGGGGGTGCGAGTGTTTGAGGGATGGTAACGCCCCCCAACGTCGCATCTCAAGAAGGAAGTGACCTTTCAAGATCAAGTTCAAGCGGAGCTTATTTGCCCCGTGGTGAAAAAACAAATGAGTGAGGACTCACGTTACGAGAGCTGGCTCACAGCTCGGGTGACCCACCTCACCTGATTGATTCATGAGTTTCCCGGGGAGAGGGTGGAGGGCCAGGAGGAGGAGGAGGAGGACGAGGGAAGGGGGGAAGAGTGGTGGAGCGTCTGTGGAAGGGAGGAGTGGTGGAGAGTCTACCCTCACTATGCCCACACCACACACTACACCCACAAAACCACACCAACCACACCATCTCACGCAGTTCACACTACCACGCCCATCCAGTCATGTGCAGGGGAAAGCACTGCCCCACAGTAGGTGTGGAACAGAAGACTCCTCAAAGGGAAAGTTCCAGGAAGGGGGTTAGATCCTGGCTGGTCCGAGGGAAAGATAACAGTAAATCCTGCGTTTGTTATTCCCCCGCTCCACCTGTGTTCACTGGGAAACGTACACTTTTTGACCGACTGGGGATCTCACACTATCTGACCGGCTCGGAGAGCTATACTGTACACCATCTGGAAAATAAATCATATGACCAAAGGAAGAAAATACTCTGAAGGTTCTCATATCATAAGCCCGCAGTGAACACTCTCCTCTCGCTTTCTGTCCTGCTGAGAGCAGTCATACTATCATGACACTACTCAGAGCGTGTCATGTGACCAGCACTCCATTACAGGTGTTAGACAGAATGACCCACGTAGTAACGTGGGGAGTAACGGTGGGTAACGGACGCTGTTGGTGTAGTTTGTGGAGTGACGGTACGTCAGGGACAACGTTTGTCTAGTGTGTGGAGCAACGCTACGTGGCGGGAGGTGAGTCTGATAAGATAAACTGTTTGACTTATGGAAGTGTAGGGCGGCCTAGCCGGTATCTACATGAAGCCTCTGTTAGGGCCACCAGTACAGGTGTGAAGCCCTTGTTAGGGCCACCAGTACAGGTGTGAAGCCCTTGTTGGGGCGATCAAGACACGTGTGAAAATCTGCATTTCCCCACTTTTCACGGACCGTTTCATTTACATTCACATTTATCTAACGTGTATAATAAAGTACGTCTTTCTCTCTAATTAGATGTAGAGAAAAAAGAATGAAAATAACCTCTACTCGAAATTCTGTAAAAATTGTATAATTTTGGGGCGGGGTTTGTATACATTTTGAAAAGGAAGGAAATTGCATGGGCGTTTTCCTGAGGTAATCTAAATATAGATAATCAGGGTTGTTAAAGGTCTGGAGCACCAATTCCGTTCACTAAACAAAGGCTAGACTACCACGTCTGTGCACCAGACGAGGTTGTTTTCTGTTCAGACAGCGACTGAGGACCAACCGTACGTGCGGGCTCACATGTGCGCACGGCTGGGTTGGGAAGGAGGCCAGCGTCCGTTGGTGTTGTGGGGCACGTACAGAACAGGTCGAGACGGCCTCCTGCTACGGGCGTCATAACCCACGACCACGACCCCTGCTTGATGAGCACGACCACCCCTCTTGGTGAGGATGTGTTCCAGGTCTAAATGTCTAGAGTCAAAAGAGGCATTGGCTTTGTACACCAGTTTCTTCCCTTTTTGTCCTAGTGTAGAGATGGGTAAATTATGTTCGTTTTTGACACGCACCTCAAACCCGGAACTAATGTCAAGGGGTCAAAGAACTTGGAGACAAGCTAACAGCAGGTCCTCCTTAACGGCGGCACTTGAAGCATCAACTTGAGAGGGACCAGTGAGTCTTGTTGAACTAAGGACCGACTACACTATACTGACGCAGCTATGGTGTTGCCTCGTGAACCGAACACAGCAAAAACACTGTACTTCTCTGGGCCAATGCTTGCTTTAGCACATCATACACTGCAGGCACCACAATTTTACAACCTTGGTATTTGCTTTTGGGACAAATATACCGTGTACACTATATTTCTTTGTCATCAGGGTTTGTAGTCAGGATCACTCTCTGGGAAAGGGCGTTCTCTTTTCATATGTCTCAGGCGTAATCAGTGTCCTCTTGGTGGCCAGATGTAAGTCAGTATATAGACAAAGGGAAGGAAATGTGACGAACGATGGATGGATAGAGGTAGGCAGTCAACAGCCATCCTGTGTGGCGTATGATGGACCCATCCCCAGCCACCCCGTGTGGTGTTTGGACAACACTGTTTGGTTGGGTTTCTAAGAGGCATATTGTCACTACAGTTGTCCACAAAGGCAGTTTACCAGCAGACCTGATGGTTCCAAACTATCCTGTTCATATGCCTAAGAAGAAAGCTCTAAGGCAGTGTAAAAGAATGTTTACAATTGCCTGGCTTCAGTCTTGGGTCACTACATCTGGTTAATATGTTTTATTCAAGGCCTGATATGTACCAGTGTGGCGGCCACAACCACCTGAGTACTGAGCCAAGGCAACATAGACTGTACCCCTGACCATGTATGTCTCTCGATATTTGCTCTTCTACCTACGTCCTGAGGTGTGGCTGATGAGTAACTGTGGGTTACTATAGGTGGCTTACCATGTATGTGAAGATCATACATTTCCTTCAACCATTGTGTATACTCAGGGAGAGAGAGAGAGAGAGAGAGAGAGAGAGAGAGAGAGAGAGAGAGAGAGAGAGAGAGAGAGAGAGAGTGATGATGATGTCAAGCCAAAACAGGATCCTTCTTTAATTATCAAAAGAGTATTCAGTTATTTTTCACTGTGTTCCTACTAGCTTTGAGAGAAGAATTTATCAATCTATTTCTACAATTCGGAGACATACTCTATTTAATTTTCCGACTGTAAGGACTCCGTTTCCTGTAAGTGCTGTGTGATCATCGGCTTTCCTTCCGTTCCGTAAATCGTCAATGGTGTAGTGGTAATAGTAGCTGTATATGAATGACGGGGACCTGTGTTCGAGTCTCGAGCCGGGCAACCGGTCCACAACCAACTCTAACTATGTTAAAAGTTAAAGTATTTCAACACAGCCCCGACGTATCCCTCTGACCTATGATGAGGGAAGAATTATCCCAACATTGCAGTAATAGTGCTCTTGTGGCTATACTGAGAGAGAGAGAGAGAGAGAGAGAGAGAGAGAGAGAGAGAGAGAGAGAGAGAGAGAGAGAGAGAGAGAGAAGCTATGTTGAGAGGGGAAAAGCCATGTTGAGAAAGAAAGAACATATATACAGTGAAGGAGAGAAGAGCTGTGTTGAGGGGAACAAAACAGGTATAAAGAGAGAGGAAGAACTGCTATATTGAGAGGGAGAGACAAGCTATGTTGACCGAGGAGGAACAGCTATGTTAAGAGAGTACGTATCCTATCAGAGGAGCTGGGAGCTCTGTGCCAAGGACTGGTCAAGGATGTGGATTACTCATCAGTCTGCACGAAAGGAGACTCAGGTAAAACTCCGGTAGCCGTCAAGACTGAACTCTGACTGATACTGTACAGTTACGTCTTGATATGACCTCCCGCTGCTGCACCTCCCAACGCGCTGTGTCGGTCCAGTCTCCCCTGCAGGACACAGACGCTGTTGTTGGGGCGGCGAGTCTGTTGTGAACGGACGAAGAGGAGGGACGATGGGCGAAAACGAGGACTGGTGGACGACAGGAAGGGATTTTAGACCATAAGGAGGATCGAAGGACGAAAAGCAGAGTGACGGTCGAAAAGGAGGAAAAACGGACGAAACAGAAGGATTGACGGAGGAAAAGAGAGAAAAGGAAGGGGGGAGGAGGGGGAGGGACGACTGACGAACCACAGCTCAGTGGCCCAGACACGACAGCAAGAACAACAACAGAAACGACGACAGTCATGACAACAAAGACAACAACAAAACTGGCAAGGAAAATTTTTCATGATTAAGATTTTTACTGTTTGTTTGTTTGTAGTCCGAGGATGACTTTATGCTCTCTCTCTCTCTCTCTCTCTCTCTCTCTCTCTCTCTCTCTCTCTCTCTCTCTCTCTCAGAGGAGTAAGATAACCCCTACTCTGGGTCTGCATCATACCATTCTTTCTTAATACTAATATCGTCCACTCTCAATCTCGAAGTGGTTTTCTTAGTACTGTTGTTAGCGTGTGTGTGTGTGTGTGTGTGTGTGTGTGTGTGTGTGTGTGTCTTAAATTCCAAGGACCACCTTTAGCCACTGCGGACCACTTGGGACCATTCTAGTGACTATCAAGACCCACAATGGTTGAGGTAGCTGAGGGATAAACATGTACTCGCACCGAGTCACGTCTGAGACCTGGGAAACCTGAGGTCGGACGTGCATGGGGTCAGGCACGCTAGCCTGGTCCTGGACGTGCATGGGGTCAGGCACGCTAGCCTGGTCCTGGACGTGCATGGGGTCAGGCACGCTAGCCTGGTCCTGGACGTGCATGGGGTCAGGCACGCTAGCATGGTCCTGGACGTGCATGGGGTCAGGCACGCTAGCATGGTCCTGGACGTGCATGGGGTCAGGCACGCTAGCCTGGTCCTGGACGTGCATGGGGTCAGGCACGCTAGCCTGGTCCTGGACGTGCATGGGGTCAGGCACGCTAGCCTGGTCCTGGACGTGCATGGGGTCAGGCACGCTGGCCTGGTCCTGGACGTGCATGGGGTCAGGCACGCTAGCCTGGTCCTGGACGTGCATGGGGTCAGGCACGCTAGCCTGGTCCTGGACGTGCATGGGTTCAGGCACGCTAGCCTGGTCCTGGACGTGCATGGGGTCAGGCACGCTGGCCTGGTCCTGGACGTGCATGGGGTCAGGCACGCTAGCCTGGTCCTGGACGTGCATGGGGTCAGGCACGCTAGCATGGTCCTGGACGTGCATGGGGTCAGGCACGCTGGCCTGGTCCTGGACGTGCATGGGGTCAGGCACGCTAGCCTGGTCCTGGACGTGCATGGGGTCAGGCACGCTGGCCTGGTCCTGGACGTGCATGGGGTCAGGCACGCTAGCCTGGTCCTGGACGTGCATGGGGTCAGGCACACTGGCCTGGTCCTGGACGTGCATGGGGTCAGGCACACTGGCCTGGTCCTGGACGTGCATGGGTACGCAGGAGAAGGCACCGACGGGTCTGGTCCGTACGTGCCTTGGGCCAGGCCCTCGGGAGAGTCGTCCCATGTGGCGTGTGCTGGGGAGGTGCAGGTGTCTGTCTGGCTGACCTGATGAAGGGGTCCGATTGTGCGCCTGTCTCGTCTGGCTGTCTGGCCAAAGGCTTCTCTGTCTGTCTGTGTCTGACCAGGTGTCTTTCTGTCAGTGAAGCCAATTGTCTGTATCTATGTCACTTTGATCAAGTGTCTCTCTGCCTCTTTCTGTTCAAGAGTCTGTCTTTCTGGGAGGCCAAGATTCCCCCACCTCTCTCTCTCTCTCTCTCTCTCTCTCTCTCTCTCTCTCTCTCTCTCTCTCTCTCTCTCTCTCAGTGGATGATAGTACAAAGCTAGCGACGGTCATTACTAGTAATATTCACACTTATGTTAACAATCGTTCAAGGCCACCTGTGTGTGTGTGTGTGTGTGTGTCGACGTAAGAACACCTTCCACACAAGCGGTCAAGTGCAATCACCTCCCAGATCTGTGGTAATATCGCCTCGTGTGGGAAGCTCTGGGACGGGAGGCTCCGCCTTCCCAGGAGGTGAGGGCAAGCGCCCCGACTATGAGACCACCACCTACACACACACACACACACACACACACACACACACACAGGGTATCCAAGGTTCTCCCAATAACTGCCCCTCTGGTTGGAGGGCAGGGAGACCCGAGGCCGGCGTATAACGGGCCACCCGACTCAGTGGGCACCTCCGGTTTGCCCCAAGCTGTGACTGTGGCTGAAGCAACGTACTGTGGCTCCTGCTGTGTCTCCCAGGACCAGCAAACACCGCTGGCACAGCAGATCTTGTTCCCGGGAGCACGTTGGGGAGGCAACACATCCAGAGAAGAGCAATCCATCCTTCACTCAGTGAGTTAGGGACACAGACGAAGGCGCAACGACAGTACAGCAACATGGGATGACCCAGAGGCATGAGAATCATATCTGGAAGCCGTCAGAACAGCAGGTACAGCAGGGAAGCAAGAGCAGGTACAGCAGGGAAGCAACAGCAGGTACAGCAAGGAAGCAAGAGCAGGTACAGCATGGAAGCAAAAGCAGGAACAGCATGGAAGCAAGAACAGGTACAGCAGGGAACCAAGAGCAGGTACAGCAAGGAAGCAAGAACAGGTACAGCAAGGAAGCAAGAACAGGTACAGCAAGGAAGCAAGAGCAGGTACAGCAAGGAAGCAAGAACAGGTACAGCAAGGAACCAAGAACAGGTACAGCAAGGAAGCAAGAACAGGTACAGCAAGGGGGCAACAGCAGGAGATCTAGTAGGTAAAACAGCAACTTCCGTCAACACGGCAGACAACATACCACCGTCTCTCTACATTCCAGCGACGGGAATGTGACGTAAGATGCGACATCGTGTTTACTACGTCTTCCCTTACCTAAGCATCCTACCGAACCAGCTAGCCGGGAACCCGCCCGGCTGGAGACCCCAGCACCCAACGCCTCTTACGTCGTCAACGAGACGACCGTCTGGTATCATGTTATCAACTGGCGATGTATGTGTGATCTTGAAATATTCCTTGGCATCATTATCAATATTGTCAACACTACAGCTGAGATCATTGAAGAAATGGATGCTACAACACTACAACTATTACCAGTAGTAGTAGTAATAGTAGTAGTAGTGTTAGTAGTAATAGTAGTAGCAGTAGTAGTAGTAGTAGTAACAACAGTAGTAGTAGTATTACTAGTAATAGTAGTAGTAGTAGTAGTAGTAGCAGTAGTAGTAACAGCAGTAGTAGTAGTAGTAGTAGTAGTAGTAGTAGTAGTAGTAGTAGTAGTAGTAGTAGTAACAGCAGTAATATTAGTAGTAGTAGTAGTAGTAGTAGTAGTAACAGCAGTAGTAGTAGTAGTAGTAGTAGTAGTAGTAGTAACAGCAGTAGCAGTAGTAGTAGTAGTAGTAGTAGTAGTAGTAGTAGAGTTAGAATGAGGATAAACTAGTGGTGGACGACGCATTTCTCGTCCCATCATGTAAGGCCGTGGTGTACCACATACAAGTACGTCATTAACAGTTGGCCCACGAGTCATAGCCTGAGTCGTATGTTTACATGTGGTGGTTACGTGGTCATCACGTGACCCATGACTTCTAAATCATCTAATTATTTTCAGCATTCCTCAACGGAACACAAGAATCCACTGGAATTTGACAATACAGATTATTTAACGTAGTTACAATGGATTATGTATTCATCTTCCTGTACCCTGTCAATGATATCAGCTTTGGTCGCATCTTTATCGTTAGTGTAGATTGCCCAAGTGTAAGTGATCCATTATATCGCACCGTAGTGCGTACCGGTGTACCACAGCGTACCTTTCACTGTTACTATTAACCCGAATATCAACAATAGCTCTAAGAAATGTAACCAGTAGTAAGCGCGTAGTGCGCTTCTTAGTAAGCTACGAGCCTGGTTGCGTCATCACTACGTCATATGACTCATCAGGTCACGTGGGGTTGGCTGTCACATGTATTAACCAGTTTGGTTATTGAGTCCAGACACTATGGCGGACACAATATGTATCGCTTTACGTATATAGTCGTTCATCTATGATCTTATCACGTTCACTTAAGTCAAGAAAGTAGTTCTTATCTTACTGTTGTATGTTGATGCTGGTAATAAAATCAATACACTACAATTTATACAACAGAGGACTACCTAAATACCTGGTTAATTATGTGTGATGTTTTATTCAATAATCTTTTAATGTAAGACATGGAAAACACAGTCGTCTGCTGTGAGCGTAGTAAGGTCTGGAAGTGAGCATAACCAACACGTGTTGCGCGTTGGCAACACATGACGCAACCACACCTCCCCCCCCCCCACCTCCCCCACCCCACACAAACCAGGGGCCCACGACACGACCCCCCCTATGACGTCTCCCAGCCCCGACGCGGATCAGCCCCACATTCTCCTACATTATTCGATACTTGTCAGTCTTCACTAGACACAGGGGATGATGGGCTCATGGAGGCTCCGAGTGAGTCGGTTCTCAAAGTCTTTCATGGATGAGGTTGAACAGGACATCTTAAGTGGGAGACGCGACCAATTGTCGTACCACATGAATCCAGGCACATGAATGGGTGACTCATCCCGTGACGTCATACACGGCGCCTGGTCGACTGGTCGATGCTAGATGCTTCCAGATCTCCGTCTCTACCGCACACTCAAACATCATCACGTGATTCCTACCGTATGTAAACAATTCTTGTATTGATATAAAGATCAACATAAAGTTTACAGAGAAACAGGCAATGTCTTTTTTTTTTTTTCCAAATGGTCAAACCCGTCTCTGGTATACTGGATTTGTACCATCACAATGCTATACTTCATGTAGATCTCCTCGAGTTCCAGCAGGGTCGAACGAGTGTACTCTGGTACGGCACATAATAATTCTAGTCGGCTGTTTCCGGTACCAGGCCAGAGACAATGTCGCACAGCGTTCACTGTTTCCGCCGTCCCCAGCGATGACCACCTTCGTAATGGTCGTCATTCTGACCTTCACACCTGCTAAGACTCGACTCTTGAAGGTGGAGGTCATTGCAAGGAGGAGACATAATAAGGAGGAAAAAATCCTCACCTGACTCCTTTCTCAGTCCCTACTTTCCAAAGTAATAATACAAGGATTTCAAACACCTTCTTACTCCCCCTCTTGCCTTGTGCATCAGACCAGTGGGCAGTTTCTTTCTATACAGTCCCCTAAGCATATAATAATGATGATGATAATAATAATAATAATAATAATAATAATAATAATAATAATAATAATAATAATATTAATAACAATACTGACAATAAGAAATAATGTACTTAATGAACTGCAACTATGAATATGTACATATGCATACATGTATATGTCTGTGTATGTGTATATATATATGTATATTGGAAAGGATCACAATTTTGCGCGTGATCAAGACATTCCTATGAGTCCACGGGGAAACTGAAACAAGTGCACTTTCGTGTAATAATCACATCATCAGGGGAGAGACAAGAGATAAATATAACAGTCAGTTGATATACATCGAAGAGACGAAGCTAGGACGCAATTGGTAAACAAGTTTAAGCGTATTTTCCTCCTTCTTCTCACTTCTCTTTGTTTCCTCATTTATTGCAAGATGTTATTCTCTTCTCCATTACAGTGACTACTACTTTGCTTGTCTTACGTCACCTTCACACCATCTTCCTCCTTCTCACGTGAGTCTGAGAGTTTGCATTATCACCATGACTCTCCCAGAACACCCAGACAAGCCCTCAACTTCATCTCAGACAGCATTAAGCATAGGAATCATGCATACAATATTGTCTTTACGATAGTAACCACCTGTGCTCTGGCGCTACGACACAGCACGACCACTTGTGCTCTGGCGCTACGACACAGCACGACCACCTGTGCTCTGACGTTACGACACAGTACGACCACTTGTCACACGTATTATCAAATGTTCATCATTTTCATATTTCCCTGTTAGCCAAGAACAGCGTTATATGTAAACATCAGAGGAAATAATGTTCAAAATAACAATTGTGTCTGGTATGGAGAACAGGTAATGTGTCTTGGATGGAGAACAGGTAATAATCTAAAGTTTGGCTAAACTTGCGATTATGAAGGAATCTTAGACTATGCTCTGGAGACGTCTCTAGTTACCTGGCTGCTTGATGAAGAACGTCTTTATTTCTAAGGAAAAACATCTTTATTTCTACGTGAAGAACATTTTTAGTTTAATGTGAGGAACATCTCCATTTTAGTGACGAGTATCCTGAGTTCTGAGCGAAGAACATCTTTTTTTCAGGATAGAGAATATTTCTGGCTGAAGTACAAACTTGATAATAGATGAAGAACATCGTTACATGAAGAACTCTTCCCTGTGCGAGACTCGCCAGGGGTGATAACAGTGCACAGAAAACATTCACACATACACGAGTCATCATCTCTGTATGTAAATACATACAAATGCACACGAGTATAACACTTCTTGGCGCTGCAGACGCCCTTCTCTCTGATACTAACATATGTCTATCACATATGAACCTCATGACAGTAATGTAACACATTAACTTCTCTCCTTCAGTAAGTACGAAAAGCCTTAACGTTATATCTAACTAATATTCTGAACTTTATCGCCAGTTCGTCTGGCTGCCTTATTTGCATACAACCTTTGATCATGACACAAACACCCTCGTACAGTGAACGCCGCGTGGACCCACACGAACTACCACACCTCTAACGTGTTCCTTGTCATTTCGTTTCACACAATAAGTCGATTCGTCAAGCATAACTATGGCCATCACCACCCACCTCAACCAGCAAATCTTCTCCAAAGATTACAACCACAACAAGACTCTCCCACAAATTTCTTTCCTAGAAAAATAATAAATCATGAAGGTCCATCTTTTTTTCCCTACAACGATCGGCTGATAAAACTAAGGCACAGGTGATTATACAAGGCAGTAACCTCACCTGGGAAGAAAAGATAACCTTTGCATACATACCTACTGGGTCCTGGCAATGATAAGGCGTTATCTATGGTTATACTGGCAACTTCCAGGGGTTTAGATGGTATTATGGTAACACTGATGGAGTGAGAGACATGAGGACACATGGTAACAGTGAAACAGTTAAACCCACAAACCATGAAACGGCTTAAACTAAAACTATCATTAGATCAACCCATCTAAAACATTTTGGGGCGTCTATACGTCTGACAGTTTGTCTGTTCCTTTTCCATGTCTTACAAGATTCCAAACTTTATGATAATTGACTGTCAAACCAGAAGGTTTAAGATTACCTCACAAACCGTCTTATACCATCACAACGGCGCATGAACGGGTTCAAATGATACGAAACGAATACAAAAAATATAAACAGCAACTGGGTCCTTTCGAGGCTGTTTGTGTCCATGGAAGATGACAGAAACATCGAGCTCAGTGTGGGCGAAGGTAGAGAAATCTAATCAGTGGCAAGAAACCCGAGTGATGAGACCAGAAACCACTGGCATGAACCTCCGGTGATGTGAACACAGGAACGAGGAACAAGGGACAAGATGCGAGAACGCCAAACTTCCCACGTGTGTCAATCTGGTATCATCATATAGCGAGGGGTGTGGTGAGGTGTGATGTGATGTGGTGTGGTGTGGTGTGGTGAGGAGAGGAGAGGAGAGGTGAGGTGAGGTGACGTGAGGTGACGTGAGGTGAGGTGAGGTGTGGTGTGGTGTGGTGAGGCGTGGTGGGTAGTAGATTGAGTTATCTACCCAACGATACACACTGATACTACTATATATCATCGATGAAGGTATACCATCTCATATAGAAGAAAACCTATATGATGTACATTTATATTCCTGGCTGAATCTATATGGAATCTGGCCTGGTATGACCTCACAATCAAAGGTATTGGGGGTGCTACCGAACTCCTCCTGCTTGTGGTTACATCACCAGCAAGGTTGTGCCATCATCAGCTGACGAGGAAGAGTATAGTGTCATCGAGGAACTTTTCCCGGCACAGGCGTGTGTCAGTTCCCTGAGGGAGCAACAGAAAAAGAGAACTTGAGCTTAAGTTATCAACTAATTCCAGAGGTGCGTGGTATACCGCGTTGTAACCTGGGCAGTATATACTGTGTGGTGTACCTCATCATACCTCATCATACAACTGGATGTAATCTATTCTTTTCATTATCTTCTGCCGTTTCACGCAGGTGAAAGACAGCCTCATTTGCTCACACCAACTCCCTAGCTCTCATGTACACAACACCGAAACCATAGCCTCCTGTCAATGGCCATGCTCTACACACCAATGCCTTGGTTTCTCTTGACTTCTTCCTTGTTCAGCCTAAGGACAGCACGTCGCCCCCATATACCACATCGTTCCACTTTGCCCTATCATATAATTCATGTAGGTATTACTGAATTAAGAAAAAAATATATAAACAGCCAATAAACCAACATGGCCCGGTAGAATCGTATGACCTAAGAAACCGCCTCAAGTCTTCCTTCTTTCCACAATCAGGAAACAAGTGAACAGCTTCTCATTTCCATGTTTCACTTCATTCTAGGAAGTCAAGGCCAGGAATCATAGACATCAAGGAGTGAGTTCCTATATGACATCATGGTAGAACAGACTGAACGTGACCGCCAGTCTGTTAAATGTCGCGGGTGTGTGTGACTGTTGGAGTGTCTCTGTCTGTACGTCTGTGTGTAGGTGGTGGCCAGGTTTCGTTGTGTATGTTGGACAGATTGAATGATTCTTTTTTTTATTAATAATCATGCATCTCTCTCTCTCTCTCTCTCTCTCTCTCTCTCTCTCTCTCTCTCTCTCTCTCTCTCTCTCTCTCTCTCTCTCTCTCGCCATTGTTCACACGACCTTGCAGTAGAGGTGTTGCCATACCAAATTTTGCCATGTTCAGCACAGTGCCAAGACTCTACTCAACATATGTTCTCGACAATCTCATATATCATCGACAGAGAGAAAAATATAAGTGAAAAGTAATTAAAAGATTTATTAAGAATCAAATTACATGAATTTCTGTTTCTGATTTAGTTATTTAAATCATGAAGGAAAATCTATATGTCAGTAAAAATCATAGAAAGCAATGAATCGCTCTTCTGATTACTGTAATCCCACTTCTCGTGAGGAATTATACTATCCTCAACTATCCACAGTGGAGGATTCTATCTTCAACTATCCTAAGTGGATGGTTCAATCCTCAACTCCAGTAAGTGGATAAGTGTTTCTGTGGAGTTCCTTTATCTAAAAGTGTGTTTTGTTTGCGAGTTTAAATGCATGACAGGGAAAGTGTGTGTGTGTGTGTGTGTGTGTGTGTGTGTGTGTGTGTGTGTGTGTGTGTGTGTGTGAAGAGAAGGCCAGGTTATAGAGAGTGAGCTTCAGGGAATCATAAAAGAAATTTCGTATATGTGTGTTCGAAAGTGTCACCGTCAGTAAATGGTTTCGATCCCTAACTCAACTGACTGACTGAACCCTTTAGCTACTGTGCCATCGTGTTTATTTAACCAACCATGACTAACATTACTATCATCATATCTTATCTTTAACATTGCTCATATTACTTACTAATCTGAAATTCGCTTCGTTATAATAATCAAAATTTTATAAATACTGCTGTTGCTCATACTGATACAGATAACACTTATCATAATGATCATGATGATAATACTCATCATAATAATCATGATGATAATATTCTCATGATAATCATGATGATAATATTCATCATAATAATCATGATGATAATATTCATTATAATAATCATGATGATAATATTCATCATAATAATCATGATGATAATATTCATCATAATAATCATGATGATAATATTCATCATAATAATCATGATGATAATATTCATCATAATAATCATGATGATAATATTCTCATGATAATCATGATGATAATATTCATCATAATAATCATGATGATAATATTCATCATAATAATCATGATGATGATATTCATCATAATAATCATGATGATAATATTCATCATAATAATCATGATGATAATATTCATCATAATAATCATGATGATAATATTCATCATAATAATCATGATGATAATATTCTCATGATAATCATGATGATAATATTCATTATAATAATCATGATGATAATATTCATCATAATAATCATGATGATAATATTCATCATAATAATCATGATGATAATATTCATCATAATAATCATGATGATAATATTCATCATAATAATCATGATGATAATATTCATCATAATAATCATGATGATAATATTCTCATGATAATCATGATGATAATATTCATTATAATAATCATGATGATAATATTCATCATAATAATCATGATGATAATATTCATCATAATAATCATGATGATAATATTCATTATAATAATCATGATAATCAATATGATGCGATGATCAGCTCCATCTGTAGGACTGGAACTCATGTGAAAAACATCAATTATTATCGTTTTCGAGACACGGATCCTGGAAGGTCATCGCGGAGCACTGGGGCACAGTGTACCTCTATGTACGTACGTGGGTCGTACCCCTGTACCCGGGAGACAGGAAGAGGTCTGCTTGTGCGTCATTACATAAAACACAAAAGATAATCCACGACTCATAAAAAGGAGTCGAGCGACTAGCACTTCTGACGAAGAAGGACAGTAACCTTCAGATGTGTCCCACGTGAGGGAATACATACAACACACGAGCTACAGTAGGAAACACACAAGCATAAACCTTCAGACCATGTTATGGTGAGTGGCTTCCGACCAGACACCATACATCATGTAAGTGACACACTGGAGGTAATGCTCGTGTTACACTTGTGTGATGTAAGTATAAACATAATAGTTAAAGTCATCATCAGTGAAGAATGAGGAGTCTTGACCTAACAATCTTCAAACGTCATGACAAGCAGATGACATTGTCTGCATGTCATTTACATATACATGTGTTGTATGTACACCTAAGAAGTTCCAACAGAGAGAACCATCCCATGTAAGTTATGATATAGAAGACATTATAAACAAACTATGTATACGTTATAAACAGACTATGTATACGTTATAAAAAGAATGTGTAAACGTCCCTTTAGATAATTACAGAGATAATATTGGAAACAAAAAAGGTAAAGATTAGCAATATGTTACATACCTACAATCATACCCTCTTCTATAAGCTGTTTGAGAATTATAAATGATTGGAGGAAATCACAGATACCCGCACATACATGCAATCCTATATGCCTTCATAGCTCAGTGGCTAGAGCGCTGGTCTAGTAAACCAGAGGTCGGGAGTTCGATCCTCCCTGAAGGCAACCAGGTAATATTTTCACAGGTAGTAACAGACAGGCAACCACCGACCACAGACAGGCAACCACCGACCACAGACAGACAACCACCGACCACAGACAGGCAACCACCGACCACAGACAGGCAACCACCGACCACAGACAGGCAACCACCGACCACAGACAGGCAACCACCGACCACAGACAGGCAACCACTGACCACAGACAGGCAACCACTGACCACGGGATGATTAACGACGGTGGTATAAGAAGCCAGCACGACAGTGGCTGCCTAGTTTCCCTCCCCAGCCCAGGCGGCGGTCTGTTCTTTCTGCCTCACATAGACGTGAACTTCCGGAATTCAGTCCACAAAACACACACCCTCCTCGCCTCACACAACCACTGCACAACATGTAACTCACACGACTTTTTATTCTACTTTCTTCCATTTTTCAGCGGTAAGCGCTACGCGCTTATCCTACAGACTGTGGCAAAATCTCGTCATAGGTAAAGAAAGGTCAACAGATGGGGCAACGAGTGTTGAACTTTCTTCCTGTAATGTTCAAACAGGAGTATCTACTGATTGGGCCAATCATTATACACACGACGATGGGACGGTAAGAACTGATTGGGTAATCACAGTCATGCGTGCCATAAGAGTCCCCAGAAGGTCTTGCATGACGTGGACAGACTCGGAGTTACTGTTCCTCTACTGTCAATGATCTAGGTCACTGTCAGAGTCAGAGGTCACTGTCCTGTCACTGCCAGTACTTCGGGTCATTGCCCCTGTCACTGACAGGACTTCGGATCGCTCCTTATGTCACTGTCAGAGCCTCGAGTCACTGTCCCGTTACTGTCAGAGCCTTGGATTATCGTCCCGTCACTGTCAGAGTCCTGGCTGATCACACACCTGATACGTCACGCACACACTCCTAGTCGGGACGCCCGCACTCTACCTCTTAACGCAGCCCTGGTCACTCACGTTCCCCTCTCTGTCCTACAGTGGAGACGTGTGGGATACTGCATCCTGTAGGATGTCCTCAGATCCCAGGTGGGCATCTGGCCTACCCCGTCATCAACATACTCAAGGGGGAACTGTCGCATCAATTATTTTCTCACCTGGGACAAGGTAGGGACTCACGGGACGTCCCGAGAGTGGACGGGATCCAACAGGATGAGGGAAGTGGGTGCCATGAGCAGCTAAAAAGCTGTCAAGGATCATATGACAAAGCTGATGTAACACTACAGACCTGACAAGGAGGTGTAACATTCAGTGAATTCATTTGTCGTTTACCACCCAGCTGTTACATGTTCGAGTCAGTATCAATTCAAGAAAAATTAGGTTCACTAGTTCATCCGATCCACCCAGAACATTACTTACATTTATTCGTACACGAATGCATCACGAAGGAACGGTAATATGAAGAAAACTTAGACCTTTAACTTACAAGTGATGACTGTGTCTTTTCTCTTTCTTTTTTTTCACTAGCAAGACCCAGATCATGTCTACCGGGGCTTATATCAGAAAGCAGTATTTATCTATCTATCTTTCTTAACGCTATGGTCAAGTATATCTATTGATCTATCTATCTACCTTAACTGACTATCTCTTGATCTATCTATCTACCTCGCTTGACTACCTACTGGTCCACGTGTCTGCCTTACTTGACAATCTAGTGGTTCCTGCTCCTGACCGTGACGCATTCACAGGCCGCCCAGGGTCCACAGTCAACCCAGCTGTTCATCCACCCTAGGGCTTGGTCGATAAAATAGGTACCTGGCTCAGGCTTGGGAGTATATATATATATATATATATATATATATATATATATATATATATATATATATATCGTTAATGCGCTGCCTGTGCCGTCTCAGTTAACATATAAAGTAATCTACTACCCGCACTTGACTGACTAATGACTTATCTATCGCCTTCACTTTAAAATCTACTCTTTGACCTTGGATCACCTGACATGACCACACCTGCAGCACACCCCCTGGTACTACCATTCTACCACTTGACCATGACGATACGACCCTTTAGCACGATGGTACGTTCCTTGAGTACGTCTTGACGACCCTTGAGCACAGCGGAACGACCCTTTACTATGAGGGTACGTGGGTCAGATCCTTTCGTAATATACTGTCAAGAGTCTGTCCCTAACAAGGGAAAGTGTCATTGAAATACGATTCTTGGAAAGTAATTTCTTTCATAAGAACATCCTTCACACCAGAGGCCTTTCTCATGTCACTTTCTTCGAAACATTTCACACTTTACAAATGTCATTAGCAATATTCAGGGCACTAGTTAGAAATGCTCATGGTACACGTTGCCTCACACGTAACTCCCACGAGTTACGTTTTTCTCTAGGAATTGTTACATAGTTTTTGACATAAAACTTCATACAGAGCAGGGGTTTAGGAGGCACACCAAAAACATTCCAGGGTCTTTAACGAAAAGAAAAAGTTCAAAAGACACCATTACAAGGAAAAAAATAAGTATTTGCGAAATAATTTTACGATAAACATGGTAGAAAACGTTTGCCAGGTACGTTCACTCACAAGGAACGTTCAAGAGAGACCTCCTCACTGTGTTCACAATGCGTTTTTTTGTTTATTTTTTTTTTTGAAGGAAATTAAATATGATGGTGAGAGCAGGTTCTGTGGTGGGCTTGGCTCAGAACGAGGCACCGGGTCAGTCCTGGGGAAGTGGAATATTACTGCTCACGTCAGAGCGGGTCCACCTCACACCAAGCAACCAGTCCCGAAGTGAGTCGCAATGAGGACGAAAGATGCGGGCCTGGCTGACTGACTGGCTTGTTGGTTGTTTGGCTGGTTGGTTGACAGGCTAGTACTCTGTCTGGTCGAAAAAGATGGTGATGAATTTCACTCATGTCTGATGAGATGGTAGATTTATACTGTAAGTGAAGGGAGTTCTACACTCGTGGGGCCCCATCTCTTGTACTACATTGGAGTGGGAGTTCATTGCTCCACGGACTCCATCTCTTGAACAGTCTCTACCATCATACAACTTCTTAAACTCACACATGTGTACATTTACTATTTCCCCCATTCGCTGGATCGTCTTCATCCACCACTCTATAACTATAAACATAATTCTTGATGTCTTTCTCAATAGGTTTCTTGTCTAAATAATCTCAAGTTATTTCCTCTGGTTGTTCTATCACTATGTTTTTCGAAGAACGGTTTACAGTCTACGTCAGCACATATGAAGAATATTGCATATTATTACTGTCAAACATCATCAGGTCCAGTCTTCAACTTCCCCCCCCTCTCTCTCTCTCTCTCTCTCTCTCTCTCTCTCTCTCTCTCTCTCTCTCACACACACACACACACAGGTCCGGGTATCATCAGCACTTACATACTAACACTTGGAACTTCCCAGGGTCGCCCTCGGTGACCCTGGGTGTAGGACCTTGGTGGTGGTGGTGGTGGTGGGTCCAAGGGCGAGCCCGAAGGTCATGACATCCCTGTTTGAGATGGCTGTTCCCTCGTGTTGTCCCTGGCTCCTGACGTGACCACCTCTGGTACTGAAGTCTTGCCTCTCTCCAGTTCAGATCCCGTGGATGAGACACACTGACGTCATCAGCCGTTGTACCGTATATCTGTATGTTTCCTCGTGTCAAGTGACGCGTATGTCTGTGTACCTCAAGTAAGGAGGCTACAGCGGTCATACAGTGTGAAGTGTGAGTACAACGTATGTTATCAGTATCATCTTCAACATTTCCTTATTCAGATACTTGAATGTAAGCCTGACAATCAAAAGATATAGTTTGCCTTCCTTACAACGTATACAACATAACAACACCCTGCTCCACCCGAACACTATTTCGATTTTTACGATAACAAACTCCGCACAAGGACAACCTCTGTTCACATCCTGCAGTTCACATCCTACTGTGTTGTAGTTAAAGTCAGTTTTGGCTTCGCTGTTCCTCATTACCATCTGCTTACACTGGTCTTCGATCACGTTCTTCAACTATGCATCTGGTTAATGATGGCGTCTGTCCAGATTGTCTCACACCCTAAGGGTAAGTGACGTCCCTCATGACATTCTCACCCAACAACAAAACCGATGACTTTCATAAACAAGTTGTATCCATTCAGTTGCAACAACGGCCGTGCTGGGGCTCAGCTCCGCGGGGAACCATCATAAAGGTCTAATCACCTCGTTACGATACCTCTGACATACGTCCCCTGAAATATTTTTATGAGTTATCATATAACCCTTACATTCCATTCTCTCCTTCCACATCTCCTCATATATATATATATATATATATATATATATATATATATATATATATATATATATATATATATATATATATATTCTTTTTCTTTCTTTTAAACTATTCGCCATTTCCCGCGTTAGCGAGGTAGCGTTAAGAACAGAGAACTGGGCCTTTTTTGGAATATCCTCACCTGGCCCCCCTCTGTTCCTTCTTTTGGAAAATTAGAAAAAAAACGAGAGGGGAGGATTTCCAGCCACCCGCTCCCTCCCCTTTTAGTCGCCTTCTACGACACGCAGGGAATACGTGGGAAGTATTCTTAATCAAATATTTTGATATTTATATAAATATATATATGGAAATAAATCTGTCATTGTTGCGTACTGCGGGTTGTCCAGGCGTAGCGCCTGTGTCGTAAGAGCCGCCACACGTCTTCAAGAATTATGCTTTTAATAACAGGAGAGCCCGGGTTACGGCGGGGGGGGGGGGGGGGGGGGATATCCGTGGTGAGGTCACGCTTCCTACACGTGCGACAGCCAGGCGCTCCACAACATGAATAATGACCAACAAATTGGAAGTGGTTTATATCATTTAATTAGGGCAATCGTGGCTCTCTCTCTCTCTCTCTCTCTCTCTCTCTCTCTCTCCTCTCTCTCTCTCTCTCTCATCATCCAGGTTCCTGTATGCCATGTAGGAACATTTCACGTCAACTTGCCATTGTTTCCATACTTATTTTCCATACTAGTTTCCCGAATATGAAGGATCCAGTTCCAGGAATAACTCTTAACTGCTTGAGTTGGATCACGCCCGTCTGGGATGTCCCGGGCTGTGGGTTGGGACACCTACACCAGCAGGGCAGGTCTGGCCGGCGTCTGGCCTGGGGCACCCCAAGATTTGCCCTCGTTCCTCCCCTCCCCTTCCCCCACGAGTTATATCCTAGTCTTGCCCCCGCCCCCCCTTTCCTTCCTCCACATCAAATGTCTGAAGTATTCCTCACTGTGCAACACGTTAGGAGAAATTCTCATTCCCTAACGAACCGACTTCCTAAAAAGTCTCGCTCATCGTAAACACGTACATTCCATGACCCTCAGAAATGTCACACACACTCGACGTTTCCTGTTCTCGTAACTTTCTTCCGTTTACTAAAATATTTACGTCTCTAGTCATTCGTCTTGTCATCTTCTCATCACTGTATCCTGTCTTCCTGGGACGATCATCTCTGTACAGTCTTATGTATTCTAGTTTCAAAGTAACGCCTCGTAATGTGATCTGTGTCTACAGTCCAGTTTACATCACTGGCGTCCTCAGGAAACTCATCAATATCTGTTAATATCAAGTTGGGTATGACCACCAGGTCATTGGTATAATGTTGGAGTCGTTTTTAAAACCTCACAGAAATCACAAGCGACTCCTCCTGTGGTTATGGTACTAAATATAATACACTGTTACCTCATGATGGCACTTGAAATATTTGATGTAAAAAGCAAGTTTTTCCCAAAACCGATTCACCTATCCCCTTCGTGGTCAACGGTCAGAGGTCGTTTGCATTCAGTAACTCAAGACCTTGTTTGTGCTGACCTTTCACATCAACGATAATCAATGATCTTTTTTTACGGAACAATATCTATGGTTCTGAATGGGTACGTTACATCTACCGTCACTCAGATGGAGACAATCAAACTCTTCCGTGACGATGAAATCAGCCAGTTAGGGTCCACTGTGTTGTTCTTGGTGCTTTAACAGTATATCTGCCTCGACATAAGTTATTATAGATAATATTATCATGCTGGAGATAGGTGTGTGGCTCGTGACGTCACTGGGAACCCCCTTCCTTGTGAATCGCAGTCACGTTCGCTATTTTTAGCACGAATAAGATGTGGTTTTCAAGGACTTTGTAACAGAGATGTGTGTCATTAATACAAGTAGCGGTACAGCATCATCGTAGTGTGCAGGAGCTTGTATGAGTTTCTGATACACTTTCTGATGATGTTCTCTCACACACTGACAGCATGACCAGGTCTCAAACTACCGGAAACATAGATCACTTCAGACTTCAGTTAACTTTTAATACATCGATTGTTTCATTTGCGTTCGTTGAGACGGCACGTGCAACTAAATGTCCCAGTCAAGGCCATCTTCTTTGATATATATAAACCATGGAAAGTTCTGTGGGGCCTGCATGTGGAAAGGGAGCTGTGGTTTCGGTGCATTATTACATGACAGCTAGAAAATGGATATGAGCGGCTGTGGCCTTTCTTCGTCTGTTCCTGGCGCTACTTCGCTAACACGGGAAACAGCGGTTAAGTATGAAAGTAAAAAGAAATGAATAATAATGATATCAATAATGATAATAATGAAGACAAATAGGTCATGATGCATTTTAATTATTTAATGCACTTCTAAAATGTTTTTACGACGGAACTGTATCAACAACAATCAGGGGGCAACAGGTTGTTTGCTACCGTGTTGCTTCCTGCATAAACAACTTATTTTCATCCCTCAAACAACCAGGGAAACAAATACATGTAAGGTTGGGTCGCATCAAATATGGTGTGGTAAAGTCAGGCCAGCAGCATTGCCAAGTTGGTGTGACATTCAGAGCAGTGTCGTCAACGTCTGAGCAGACTGGCCGCTCTCAGCATACCTCATAAATCACTCATCCTTCCTGCTGTCTGGTGTGAGGTTCAGTGGGGACCTCATGCCAGTAGAAGGAGCGGGGGAAGCGACGGAGGATTGATCCGGTGTGGGGACGGGGGTGGTAAATCAACCACAGAGACGTTCGCTTACGTGACAAGCAATGCACCTCACCCCCCCCCCCCCCCCCCACACACACACACACAGTGTATATATATATATATATATATATATATATATATATATATATATATATATATATATATATATTTGATACTCAACATGAACATAAAAATATACTGAGGTTTTCAAGAGTTTCTTCTTTCACAACAAATAAGTTAATAAATAAAGAGGCATTTTTCAGGCCAAAGTGGTTTCGCTTCTACACTGGAACATAACATGATGAGAGACTTTAAGTAATAATGTAACATACACTAAAATGCTTACAACCAACATACAAACAATAATGTGAAAAAAAAATCAATGAAATTCTACGTGACATTTGATCATTTCAGTCTCAAGTTATAGCACTTAATGGACGTGAACAAACTTTCGACCTCAAGATGTTATTCTTCATAATCAACATGACCTACTCTGACATTCTGAGGCAAAACTAATTTGAAGAAAAATTTCTGAAAATTCATTTAATCTTTCACGGGATTTTTCAGAACAAAAATTTGAGTATAACATACAAAATCCTTCTGTATTATAAACATAATGAAATTCTCCTGTGTTAAGCTGAGGATGAACGTACGTTGTCAACCTCTTCTATAGTGAGACGCATATGGAAAAGTGGGCCACCTGGGATAGGGAAGAGCGGGATAATGGAACAGAAGAGGAAAGGTCGCTGGAACAGAGCAGAGTGGGTGGGGGGGGGGGGGTTACAGAAGGACGGTGGGGGTGAGAGGTCATCGGGAGGCGAGGCAGAAGAAAATAAATGTTAAGAGGTCAATATTTGGTTCAGAAAATCACAAGGAGAATAACTCAGACTTCAGAATATTTCAGAAACACCGGAGTTCTGAATACTACAGGACAACTGGAGGGTACAGAACATTACATGAAAACTGAAAGACTAATTACACCACAAGAACACTTTTGAGATTCAGAATATTACAGAAACAAGACTCTCTGAATATTCAAGAATACGAATTACTGGAATACCCAGGAATACAGCGAACAAGAGAATCATACGACATGAAAAGACACGAAATAATGATAGCATATGTCAACACGATCAAGACTGATCACGAGACACAAATGAACATTGGCATCACGAGATGTACCGAGACTGGCGAGTGACGGACAGATCAGCAGCGTTAATTCCTCCCACCACACCAGTACTCGATCAAGTGGACCAACAACTTTCTATCCTGAATAACGGGACGATAAAGTTAGCAGGGCATCACGAACCTTACTGAGAGAGAGAGAGAGAGAGAGAGAGAGAGAGAGAGAGAGAGAGAGAGAGAGAGAGAGAGAGAGAGAGAGAGATCCCAGTTCCTGTGCTGGGTCGCCAGTCGGCCTTCCAGGAGGCAACGGCTGGAAATGACTGTTGAAGACAACGGTATATCAACAGGCGTGGCGGCTCAGTCCTGACCTTCATGAACTGTTTATATACGGATTGTTGTGGTTACTGTGACCGAGAACTGTGACCTGTAGACCACTCAGGGAACGAGGAGTTTTCTTAACGAGTGGTTGGGAAAGATGTCGTTCATCTAATGTGGTTGGTTCATGGATACTATATCTCAAGTTGACCTCAGAGTGACCTCAAAGTTCGACTATTCCACAATAACATCAGGAATAGTCGACCTTATTTCATCACAAAGTCATATGAAAAGTCTGGTTTACGATCATCGGTAGAGAGAATATGTTGTCCCACAGCAATCGTTCCTCTTGGTTAGGTCACTAAGACTTCGACTCTATAATCATGTATGGCTCTTTCTCATCCCAAGCAAATGAATTGCTGGCATACAGTCTTCCACACTCACACTCCCTCCCTCACATGTCATACTCAATAACATGTAACTCATACGATTCTTTACTCTTACATCTTCCCTCCCCCCCCAAATCTACGCCACAGAGACAGCTTGCACAGCATTCAAGCAATGTTCCTCCGAAGTCGAGTTGGAATAGTGTTACCGGTCGAGGAACGCTGGCTGGTTCCGGGGGACCTCGTGTGTGTGATGACCTTCACCTCTCCTAACACTGATGCTGGACGTGGCTCTTTCTCTGTCCGCTTCTGCAACACTCGTTACACTCAAGCCTAACGTTCTCTCTCTGTTGAGAACCATCTTTCGTCTTCCTTCCCTTCTCTGCTCTGCTCCTTTCTGATATCCAACTGTCCGAGTCTCCGTCTCGCCTACACTTTCAGATCTCTATGATTTCTATCTTCATTTCCTTTCGAACGGCGGTGTGTGTTCTCACAGAGGTGCTATAAAACACTCACTGATCGCTGGGAGATCTTGAATCTCCCAGCTTTGAAACCGTCTGGTTCAAAATTTCTTTACCTTCCACAGCCATGTTTTAAACATCAAGTGCACCAACCTCCCCTCCCCATCCAGACCCCACCTTCCTCCAGCTATGTGCAACTCTTCGATTACTTGAACACTTTGTCACGAAGCTCTGCTCTCTCCACGTCCAGGTGCTTATGATATCCATTATGCAGATTGGCTGGGCTCCACTGAGGATGATCGCTGTGCAGTCTAGACTCTCTCTCTCTCTCTCTCTCTCTCTCTCTCTCTCTCTCTCTCTATATATATATATATATATATATATATATATATATATACTATCTTGAACGCTTAATCATTACTTCTGAACCTTCCACTATATAAACACTGTTCCTACCACCGTAAGGTCATCAGACCACCTGACTGCCAGACCATTGCCTATCCTTCCCCCGAGACGCCCAGCCTGGCGTTCTGAGCGAGCTCAGTGGTTATCCTTGAGCAGCTTTCCTCGAGACGGGGACTCCTCCGCCGCCTGGAAGCCTCCAGACTGCCTTCCTCGTAGTCTGGAAATGATCTAGCCTGGAACGGCTACGTCCACTCTACCGACGAATCTTGATCCCCCTATCCTATGTCGTCTCAGTCTTGAAACCTGAACTTTCCTTTACTTCTGGGAGCACGCCTTCTCTCTCTTCATCACACACACTCCTGATGTCTCTAAAGTTTTTGAAACTCCGAAAATCCGACAATCTTAAGCTATTAGAATCCCATTTCCTTCTTTCGGATCATTAATACGAATTTCGCGGAGCAAATCCTACCGGTGATGTTCACTTCTGTTAGACTCACTTCTGGTCCTCTTCTCTCGGGGATTTTGGCAAACATTTTGTCGCAACTCTCGACATATCAAACACACTTTGGAGACTTTGGCACAAGTCTCCGCTCTCTAAATAAGCTTCGTCCTCATCTTCACATTGTGTGTTCTCCAGTACACAGCTTCCTTTCTAACTGCTCCATTTCGGTTATCCCACCAGCAGTGGAGGCCCTCGGGGTTATGATCTACCGCCTTATCTCTTTGCTCTGTCAACGATCCTCGTTGTTCAATCTCTTCCACGGTTCACACTTACCCAGATGATCCCACTCTACATACTCCAACTCGCTTTCCCTTCCTTCTTTACTATAAGATTCGATCTTTTTCTCACGCTGAGCATATTTCCAGTATCTAATTCGCACATGTGAAGCATCTCTGAAAGTGGAAGCGAATGGTGAGGGTGGCATATCTTCTCTTGTCCTAATTCAATGTGCTTTTGAACCAGTTTCTATCCTTGTTCAGTTTAGCAAGAACTTAATTTTCTTTACACCTAAATCTCGCTCATTTCCCACGCTTATGTTTCAGAATACAACACTTCAACCATGCAATAACATGAAAAATATTGGGCATGACTATATTCTCCACTCCATCCTGGCAACCCCAAATAATAAACATTACAAAATGGGGTAGGTGAGGAGAGGCGACAGCTGAAGTACTACATTAATTACCATTCTCGTAATGGATGTATATAGCATCATGAATATGTTCATTACTCGTAATTCCTTCCCTATTATCATAAAAAATGTCACTGAGATCTGAGACGGACCCTACGTCCTGTTTTATACATTGAAAGAAAGACTTTTGTCCTGTTCTGTAGTGAAACAATTACTAGTATACTTCTTACGAGTGTATCATGAATACGACCCCTGGATCTTTTATCAGAGTCAAGCGAGAACTGCTGTTGATACCAGAGGATGTGAGACCAGTGACGTGTCTGTGACGAAACGATGATGCGTGACTCTGACGCAATGATGACGCACTAAAGAATGTTGATACCTGTTTGATGATGTACTGAAGATGTGGTGGAGAAGTAATGACGACGTGTCCAGACGTATCATGTTATAATGATAATGTGATGACATGAGTTTACATGAGTTTACGTGAGAGAGAAGACACCAGGAGGCCTGACTGGCCCACGACTGGGTTGTCTGGTGAAAAGAAAAATGATAGCAAACTGTATGTGTCCTTATATGATGATCAGGTGATCAAATGAAGGGACTGAGACTTGTGATGTAATGATGACGCGTGGATGACGTGTTTCCTGTGCACCGAAGACGTGTTAGTGACGTAATAATAACAGTAATGAAACTAGTTGGTCAGTGCCACCCAGTACGATAACCACATGCGATGCTTGCAGAGCTATGTTGACAAAACAGTTAGGAGAGAGAGAGAGAGAGAGAGAGAGAGAGAGAGAGAGAGAGAGAGAGAGAGAGAGAGAGAGAGAGAGATGGGGGTGGGGGGAGAAAGTCCGTACTCATTAGGTCTCATCAGGAAATGCTACGAAGGCTACTTGCTGTCCCAAATGAGGACATCTCCCCAGCCGGGACAGCCCTCAACACACGGATCCTGAGGCAACTTCTGCTGCACAGGACATTTCCTCCAGCTGTGGCTGGCGTCCGGTAGTGGGAGATGTGCGGCCCTTGTGAGTCTCCCACACCGGAAAAATTACGGCAACATTGGTGGATTCTCTTACGGTTATTTTTAAGAGTTGCTCAATTGCCTTTCTACGTGAGTGTGTGTCGATGGTCTTATTTTTACGTTCAAGTTCGAGATTCCCAGAAAGTGTTTTAGTCAAGGGTTAATAATGGCTGTATGTAGGCTAACGACTAGGTGTCGTGGACACATGACAATGATGTCTCGTCTTTGGATTCAATTTTCAAACAGACAAGTAAATGTAGGGATATCTAGAGTTAAGAAAAATGATAATAATATCTGGGCTTCCGATCTATGTAAACAATGGAATCATAAGCACGTACGGCCAGAACAGAATTAAACTACAGACAGATTTATATTATGATTGTCTGGGCAAACATTAGAGATTAGTTAGACTTAAAATGGTATTTGAATAATAAAAAAAACCCACGAAGGGCCAAAGTGAAGTAAATGCTAAAGAAAGAAAATGATGAAATTCGTCAGTCAGGTTAGGTGATTGGTTGTTCGTGCTTCACACCTAACAACTGTCAGGGTCATTAAGTCCGTCATGGTTAAATTATGTCCACCAACAGAAGAATACTTAACACCTCCTCGAAGAGTTCAATTCGAAGACCATGCACTCTGGCTCTGTATACCACCAGGTTATATACAACCCACAAACACTCCGACTCTCCACACATTCAGACGTGACGATGTGTACAATACTTCCCAGCACATATGAACATCCTCTGACCCACAACTAGATATCGTATCATTACAGTACAAGTGTACAGCAACTGGACAATCTTTATCTATATCTAAATAAAGTTATTTAGTAACACAATAACACGGTCGATAGCTCACAGTTAGTTGTGTTGGGTTCATGTATGTAAGACATGAGGCAACTTCTAGTTTAAGCATGTCTCGGAAGATATTGACCAACATTCAGCAACACGCTGCCCACATTCACTTCAGCTCTTGTGTCCACGTCAAATACCTCGTATCAAACTACGAGTTCTATAACAGCTTCTATACACCCCGATTTCTATAACAGGCACAATGTAATGCTATAAAAGTGATTCTTTAATATGGTAGAAGAAGGTGAATGCAGGGCATAGCTCTGAGCGTAGAGAGAGTACAATGTGATCTGGCGTTCCACACACACACACACACACACACACACACACACACGGTAGCCCCCCCCCCCTCCTCCCCAACACCAGGTGAGATCACCTGGAAGACCAGGTAGGGTGGCGGATCTTGGTGGGGTAAGGGGGTGTGGCGGAGGAGTGCCGGATCTCTTGAAACGACGTGGAGGGAGAGGCTACAGTACTGTGAGGGTGGTAATGTTAGGGAACAGACAGAGGTACATGTCTGCATCATTAAACAGGATGGCAGGAATATATATATATATATATATATATATATATATATATATATATATATATATATATATATATATATATATCTTTCTTTTTAAACTATTTGCCATTTCCCGCGTTAGCGAGGTAGCGTTAAGAACAGAGGACTGGGTCTTTTTTGGAATATCCTCACCTGGCCCCCTTCTCTGTTCCTTCTTTAGGAAAATAAAAAAAAAAAAAACGAGAGGGGAGGATTTCCAGCCCCCCGCTCCCTCCCCTTTTAGTCGCCTTCTACGACACGCAGGGAACGCGTGGGAAGTATTCTTAATCCCCTATTCCCAGGGATAATATATATATATATATATATATATATATATATATATATATATATATATATATATATATATATATATATGGTACAGACCTCGGGCTGCATGTGTTTACATCGTGCATAAGGTCACCTATGGTAAGGTTGCGTCATCCTCGGTGGACGGAAAGGAGTACAGTTTAGTGAAGAACAGTCAGGCCATGTGGGAGTCCGGCGTCGTAGCTGCACGAGTCCCATAAACTGTGAGAGAGAGAGAGAGAGAGAGAGAGAGAGAGAGAGAGAGAGAGAGAGAGAGAGAGAGAGAGAGAGAGAGAGAGAGAGAGAATTTAGAGGAGTTGCCTCATGGATTCAAGGGAATCAGAGATCCCAAATGAAAGAAAATAATCACCGACGAACGCAAGAAAATTACACAGAAAGAAGGAATCAACTGAGCCACTTTTGTGAACGAGGGGAAATGTTGGCTAATGGAAGCAGGGGAAATAACACACAGGTCAAGGTTTGTACATAATTAGACAGCGAAGTAGGTATGAGGAAGGAAGGAAGGGGGGGGGGGGGTCAAGACGGTGAAATACAGATAGAAAGACCAAAGAGAAGGAGTAGAGGGAGGGAGTAGAGGGAGGGAGTAGAGGGAGGGAGTAGGATGTAGATCAGGAAGGGTGGGGTACCTGGAGAAGGTCAGGCTCTGTTGCTGGTCGTCCAAGGTCAACAAATGTCGCGAGCCGGACCGGAACGACACCGGGAGGGTCAAAGGTCAACGGGGTTAACCCGCCCCGCTAGTGGCTCAAGCTCATACTACCACAGACCAGTACTACCACAGACCAGTACTGCCACAGACCAGTACTGCCACAGACCGGTACTACCACAGACCAGCACTACCACAGACCAGCACTACCACAGACCAGTACTACCACAGACCAGTACTGCCACAGACCAGTACTACCACAGACCAGTACTACCACAGACCAGTACTGCCACAGACCAGTACTGCCACAGACCGGTACTACCACAGACCAGCACTACCACAGACCAGCACTACCACAGACCAGCACTACCACAGACCAGCACTACCACAGACCAGTACTACCACAGACCAGTACTACCACAGACCAGTACTACCACAGACCAGTACTACCACAGACCAGTACTACCACAGTCACGAGTCTGTGGATGTACACTTGGTCTGTGTATTACATGTTCCCTTCCAACGTAGGAAGAAAAGTTCAAAACAAAGGTGAAACTATTGCTTCGTGTGTGTGTGTGTGTGTGTGTGTGTGTGTGTGTGTGTGTGTGTGTGTGTGTGTGGATGTATGTATATGTGTGTGTGTGTGTGTGTGTGTGTGTGTGTGTGTGTGTGTGTGTGTGTGTGTGTGTGTATGTGTGTGTGTGTGTATGTATGTGTGTGTGTGTATGTGTGTGTGTGTGTGTGTGTGTGTGTGTGTGTGTGTGATCAGGTAACTATACATCTTCTTTATCTGTCTTAAAGTCTGTTTGTCTGTCTGTCTGTACATGCTCGTCTGTCCAAGCACCAGTCTTTCGCTCGTTTGTTTTCCTCGTTTTTTCCAATTACAAAGATACAGAGGAAGACCTTTACGACCGTAGGACACGTCAGAGACGAAGAAATCATGTGTATCATGACGTTACTGACCATGCATTTCCTTCCATCTGAAACGGCTTTTGCATGTGGAATACGATAATGTTATCCTATGTATAGCATCCACGTCAACATGATCCAGGGTTCATGAGACGTAGTGGGAAGTTCCACTTGCAGGAGGCGAGATGAATAAACGAACAGAAGGAGGAGGATCTTGAGGTGGTACGAGGGACACATACAACACTGGACAGATAGGCCCCCCAAGTGGTGGTGAGTGCAGACGGTGTCTGGATTCAGAACAAGGGCGAGAGAGGATATGAAGCCTTACTAAGGCCCTGATGATGTAGCTGGAGGCACAGAAGGGAGGAGAGAGCTATTAATGTCAGGATATCATGTAAGGCAAGGCTCAGAGCAAAGACTTGGTCGTTTATACTGTGCAGAGCCTCAGATTGGATCTTGATGAGAAAGAAATAAGGAGAAACAGAGAGCATTAGACATATACAGGATCAGTAACGCATGTAAGGGTGAACCGCTGACAGAGAATAAATATTTCTAGTGTATGATCTGAAGAAATAATATTGTAATCAGTACAAAATCAAAAACGTTAATCGCAAAGGAAAAAGGGTGTAATGAGACAGATCTCGAGGAGGGAGACAAATTGATTTCTTATTTGCGAATTATTGTTTGAATGTTTGCAACACTGCATGTTTAAAGGTTAATCTTGTACCACTAAGCAATGCCTGAAAGGTCAAACTTAGATGTGGTACAAAGACGTTATTTGTAGAAAAGAGTCGACGTCACATCTGTAGGAAGACTATGATGTAGATAGTTACAAGCCACATATGTGTATGGTGATAAGTGTTAGTTCATGATCTTATCCAGGAAAGAAAATAGGAGACAAGAACAGAGCTAAGGCACTCCAGAGGGACCATCAAACACTTTATACGTACAAGAAAAATGGAATCAAAAGAGGAGATACCAGGGATGAGAGAGAGAAAAAATGACATTAGATAAAGGATGTTTGACAAAAAGAGCCTAATGCCAAACCACACCTTTTAAAGGACGTCTGGATATCAAGGTAGTAATGAAAGGTTTGCCAGATATACCAAGACCTAAACTTTAACAGAGACCAAGATACACAAAGGAACTTCCTTCACGAATACAAGATATTGATGTGTTTGTAGAGGCAACAGGAGGGATAACAAGACTACAACTCACTTCGAAAAGGAATGCCGTCTGTCAGGTACTCTTTCATGATCTACTTGTTTACGAATAACAAAAATATGGCAAATGATCAATCACTGATTATCGTTTCCTTTTGATGAATCAAAACCTCTTACGTCACTAGAGTAGCAAGTCAGGCATATGAATGAGTGAATGATAGGTATGAGTGACGGAGTGACCGCTGTGTGAGCAGTAGGTACGAGTGACAAATGAATAACGGGAGAGGACATACGCGTTACAGGACTGGGTGTCTGTGTTGAGCGACGGAGTGGCGTGGAGGGGAGTGAGTGACGAAGAAATGACAGGTGTGTGTGTGTGTGTGTGTGTGACAGAGAGGATGTTAGGGGAGTGTCTAATCAAGGTTACGTCCTATGAGACCAGACCAACCACGCGACTGTTGTCAACTTTCCATATAACCCTTTCTTATGCTGGAAACTTATGACAAGTTTTTCTAGTGGAGTGACCCTAGTGGAGTGACCCTAGTGGAGTGACGGCACGACAATAATCTGTCTCAGCCTCACAGCAGTGTAGGGATCTGACGCACATAACTTTGCAACACTTATAGCCACTCGTGTCTCTCATAAACTTAGAATATTGGCAAGTTTTGTCTCGACGTAACTCAACAGCACTAGAGGGGGTTTAAGGGGTCTCAATGCCTTATATTCATCACATATACTCGATAAGCCACACAGGTCAAACCAAACTAAACGCCATATCTTCAGATGATGACTTAACGTCAGGGTCAGCTGTCGGAAGCGGTAGAAGTTAACTGTGGGTAAAGACAGCGGCTCCACAAACATCTCTTCCCTAATACTGGCTTCATCTGTCTCTGTCATCAACAAGTCACACATCTCCTGCCTTCTCTATTTTACCCTTTACCCTCCCCCTCACCTCCTCCCTCCCTCCAGCAGCAGCACCAGCCAGCCAGCTCCACCCCCCTACCCCCCCAGCAGCACCCACACTACCTAACCTTGACTTTCCGCTGGTCCGCGGGAAGTGACGGCGTCCAGGCCGACCCACAGCTGAAAACCACCCGACACTGCACAAGTCTCTCCTGCCACGCGCCCAGCAGTACTACATCAGTCGCCATCCACATGCTGGGTAGCACAACCCTGAGATCTGCCACGCTATGGAGGGGATAGCTCTGTGTTCTCCCAGAACTCTGAATTCTTCTATGGTTAATATATATTGAGAGAAAGCTTTGAATTCTGCCAAGGTATAAAGAGGGATAACTCACAGTTCTCTCAGGGGTACAGATAGCAGGTCTGCGTTCTCCCAGGGCAAAGAGAGACAGCTCTGAGTCCTCCGGTCGTATAAAAAGTTAGCTGAGAATTTTCCCAGGGTATATATATAGAGAGAGAGGGAGGGAGCTCCAAGGAAAAGAGCTTTTAAGTTGCTCATGAAACACTTTAGCTTAACTGTTCAAGAAGTTTCAGTCTCGAAATCGACTCCTTGAGTTATTAATAAGATTCAGAAAAACTACAACTTACTCACACAACCATCATGTCATGTACTCACACAACCATCATGTCATGTACTCACACAACCATCATGCCATGTACTCACACAACCATCATGTCATGTACTCACACAACCATCATGTCATGTACTCACACAACCATCATGTCATGTACTCACACAACCATCAAGTCATATACTCAAAAAAAGCAATAAAGCTACAAAACAGATGTAGATCCCATAAATCATCACTGTAGTCCACATACCAACACTCCAACCTCAAAGACCTCCTACAAAACTGATGTATAACTACAGTCTACATAACCTCAATACAGTTGACAAATACACTCTATACCTAACGCCATTACAGCCTACATTACAACAATACAATCTACACAGCACCAATACAGTTCACGAAACATCGATACAGTCTACATAACAACCTACGTAATTACAGTACATTCATGACAACCAACACAGGTTCTTGGTATGTGGTAGAGACAAACAACTTCACACACAACTTACCCTCGTATCGTTAAGGATGGACACAGGTCTTACGAAATCCTGCGCAAGGAGTAAAAAGTCCCTCTTTCAGGTACTTTCTTCAGGAGAACGAATGAATGGACAGAAAGCCGAGGAACTCAGGAGGATGTGGGTGGAGGAGGCGTACCCGAAGCCCTTGCAGGTCCGGCTAGGTAATGGGGAGCAACCCTAAGACGTCCCCGGCCTTGAACACAAGACAGAAAAACCTGCCCCAGCGCAGCTTACTCATGACGTCATGATTTACGTCATTGCGCCATCAGCTGGCTCCGCGAATTAGAGCCGGAGTGAATGGCTGATGTATGACGTCATTAATGCGTCACAAAATAGAAAACGGGGAAACATTCGAATTCCTCAGGTTATCCCCTTTTTTGTGGATGACCAAGATAGACAACGGGGGGAAGGCGCAAATTTTTGTAACTTTCATCCATGATTTCTTGGAAATTTTTGTTAATTTGATGAGGAATTAGCGTGGGAGGCGCTGGGAAGGGTAGGATCACGGACACTCCGCGTTGCAAAGTAATTCCCCCAAACTCGGACACAAGAGTCAACAAGTGGTCATCGGTTGGTCTTTGGGAAATATACAGTGAGGGTCACTGGACCGGTGGGCGGTGTGGGAGCGTCAGTGTGGGAGAGTGAGTAAGGGAGAGAGAGAGAGTCAATGCTGCTGAATCTGAGAGACAATGGAAGAAACGGAACCAGAGAAATACAAAATATATGCAACTATTGAAAAAGAAATGGTCCTCCATCCAACCTTAAGCACATTTTTGAATACATTTTACACAATAATACGATCTGGGTGAAGTATACATATCTATCATGAATAAAAGGTCTACTTCATAATCTACATATTCACACAAGGTATGTATGATAATATAATCTACACATTCATAACAAAACATGAATGGTAATAATCGAAACGTATCTGGAAATATCATCAAAATTCTAACACTTTATAATCTGACTGGAATCAACATAAAGTTTAATAATCTTCTTCACACTAAATTTGCCAGTTTAAAACTATCTTTAAAAATATATTGATAAAGTGATAAATTATCATTTATAATTATACTGAATCTGTGAATACATAATTACGTTAGAGAGACAATTTTCGTATAGGATTATTCTTTATCATTGTAATGAGACATAACGAAGTTGTGAGGTTAAGATGAGACCAAGACGTGTAACTAAACTGACAGAAGCTGGTGTTTACGTCAGTCTGTCTCTCCTCCACAGGTAAAAACCTATCTATATCAACTTTCCACGAACACACACACACACAAACAAACAAACAACGAATTCACGTACATATGCTTCTCAAGTTTGGTCACCGAACTTAAGAAAGAAAAACGTATAATGACGATCCAGAGGAAGGTAACATAGACGGTATCACAGCTGAGAAGTTATTGTGGGAAGTCAGAGGCTATGAATTTGTCCATCATGGGAGACAGAAGAGAATACACTGATCCTAATCTTTACGATCTAAAGCGGATTGATGACATCAACACAGAAAAAGTCTTTGAAAAGATGCGAAGACATGATAACTGGAGGACATAACATGAAACGTAAGAAAGAAACGTATTAGAAAAGATGTAAAGATGATTATCACAGTGTAGGAATGTTGGATGACAGTGTCACTACTGACAACGTGCAACATTCTAACGAGTTGTATGAGTGTAGAGAAAGGTCAAAAGATGAAGTCCAACTATAGTAGAACTACCTCCCCAGACAGTACACACTGGGTGATTGCATCTGCATAATTACGCACACACTAGAGAAGATCGTGGTAAAGACTTCACTACATGGACTGTAATTCATAAGACTGTTCATCATCAGTGAATGAATTACCTTTTACAGAGAAGGATTAGATATTGTACTACACACAACAATGATGTTCCCTCATCCCTCATCCCTACAAACAGCATCCTCCAAGCATTACAGCTTCCTATAGACTCCTTTTTTTTTCTTTTTTTTTCTTCTTTTTTTTTTCCAAAAGAAGGAACAGAGGGGGCCAGGTGAGGATATTCCAAAAAAGGCCCAGTCCTCTGTTCTTAACGCTACCTCGCTAACGCGGCAAATGGCAAATAGTTTAAAAGAAAGAAAAGAAATATATATATATATATATATATATATATATATATATATATATATATATATATATATATATATATATGAGAGAGAGAGAGAGAGAGAGAGAGAGAGAGAGAGAGGGTTAGTAATCACAGCAGGAGTAAGATATGACGTGCGTCAAGTGTGGGTTTTGCTTGGGGGGTAAGCAAGGGTTTCCCCAGACCTCTGCTGGCCACCAGGTGGTCGGGGCAGCAGCTCCAGTAGCGTGCTGGTCAGCAGGTCGTCAGGGGAGGCTGTACAATGATATACGTGGGTGACAGGAGGATCATCAGTGGAGGGTGGAGGCGCCATCCACCTAAACTGAGCCCTTCCAAGCTGATAGATAAACAGTCCACCATATGCACCATAACAAAGCTTAGTATCTATCGTCTAGATATAAACAACCATCTTTAGTGGTTAGCAGATTATCTTACGGAGCAAACAAGAGTTTCTCTGAGTTCCTAGTCCTAGTTATGACCGCCATGAATCACAACCCAGATGGCAGACTCATTAGACGTTCATGGTAATTATACGAAGAAAATGGAATGCTACGTGACAGCTGGACCTTGGGCACTGACAGTGGTCTGACTTGTGTGTGTGTGTGTGTGTGTGTGTGTGTGTGTGTGGAGACAGGACATGAGGGAGGGAGGGAGGGAGGGATGGAGAGAGAGAGAGAGAGAGAGAGAGAGAGAGAGAGAGAGAGAGAGAGAGAGAGAGAGAGAGAGAGAGAGTGACTGAGAGGTCTGCTTGGGCTCCTCTGTCCTTTCCTGCATCACCAGCGGTCATAACGGTACAGTCTGCACTAGGCAAACCCAACCTCGTCATCCACACAATGGTCTGAGTCCCTTGTTCCCCAGAGCAACAGACGGTCTGGAATCTCTCTTCTTATCTACTGAATTTAAAGTCATTCCAGACTCTAGTCTTTACATGAATACTGAGACTGGACTCCAATTAATTCAGACTCTGGACTCCTAGGAACAGAGACCCTGGTCTTCTAATATCATAGACCTTAGGCTCCTTAGAGTAAAGACTCTGGTCTCTCATCTATAGAAAACCTGGATTACCATCATCAGAGACCCTGGACTCTCGGTAGGAGAAACCTTCGACTCTGGGTTGTAGAGACCGCGTACTTCCTAAAGTTAAAAGTGGTGTCTATTCTCGCTAAAACAAGTTATAACAGCTGTCGAACGAAGCTGAAGCAGTTATCTTGTAAAGCTAATACAATCATCTTTTCAAGCTAGAAACAGGTTTTCTCCAAGCTAAAGGAACATCTCCCTCGGCTTAACAGGCATCTTCCACAGCAAACTTTCCAAGACAACAGCTATCTCTCAAGACTCAAGAATAAATTCTCTTTGTTAAAAGTTGTTTATCTGGCACTGAAAGGCATCTAACAAGGAGATAAGAAAGTGTCAGAGCTGAAACATCTATTTCTCAAAGTCTAAAGAAAAAATCTTCCAAAAGCAAAGCTGCCACCAACATGTTGGACTAGAGAGACGTACACTGAGGATAACCACCCTTATTCATTTTCTTTCTATTTTCCTTTTTTGTAAACACCGACCGAGGGTACAGGTGGCGCCATCAAGGTCACGCCTGCAGTCGTGGTCTACAGTAAATAGAACAACTTTGAAAAAGTAGACACAGATACCATCTGCCGCTGACACACGCCATCTATCTTTCAAGGTGTCAAGAACCATAGCACAGGTTCCGGAAACCACTTCCAGAGCTAAAACAGTCTTCCTCTAAGTGCTTAATAAGAGAGCCATTTCACAAGGCCCTAACAGCCATGTTTTAAGACTATAAATCACTTGACAAGATTCCAACAGTCATTTTGCGAGGTCCCACCCGTCACGATCGTCCAAGGTCCAAACTACCATCAACTAGCACGCCGATTACCATTTCCCAAGGCTTCACTAACCATATGCTAAGCTTCACCTTCAATCTTTCAAGGTTCGTGAAGGCTTCAGGAACGATATTCTAAAGCCTAAGTGGCAGTCTTACAAGACCCTGAAGGCCACATCACAAAGCTAAACAGACATTCTCTTTCATCTAAACTTTGGAAGGAGGAGAGCCTCTCTTCTACTTTCAACGGTAAACTGAAGCTTCCAGTACGTTAACAAGAACTGTTGTTAGTCCAGTCCAGTCAGAGGAGCTCTTTCCAATAAAGTCCCCTGTTCCAGTAACTAACCCTGAGCTAGGTGGTAATACAGTCATTGTCTCATTTCTTATATCTTATCAAATTCACTTTTCCTCAGCTAAGATCGAGCATATATTTCTAGTTTTCCGGAGAAACAGTTTCCAGTCCAGTTCTTTGTTCCAGGAACCCCCATCCACTCCCAGAATTAGAAGGAAATAGTGCCTAGCATACCCATCCACGCAACTCTAAACTCGAGAGCGTGTCTCCAGTCTGTCAGAAGAGACGTTTACAGTCCAGTCCTGCCCGAGAGCCGTGTCCAGTCCAGTCCTCTTTTCCAGCACCCCTACAAGGACTGAACGGAACAGGACCGTCTTCCTCTGCCCCCTCACCTAAATTCACTTCCTTACAGCCAGGATCTACGTCACATTTCCAGTGTGTCGGAGGAGCTGGTTGTTTCCAGTGGGGTCTGTGTTCCAGGAGCTGCCCTGAGCCAGTGTGGCTGTTGGCAGGAAGTCTGGGGAAATTCCCCGCCTCCCACGCCCCCACCCTGCTCCGACGGGGAGAAAAAGTGGCCCCGTAAACCAGGCCAAGCGTGTCCCCAGCTCGGCCATACGGGACACTAGGGGCACACGGGGATACCAGGTGCACACGGGGTACCAAATGCACACGGGGGTACTAAGCGCACACGAGGATAACCAGGTGCACACGGGGTACCAAATGCACACGGGGGTACTAAGCGAACACGAGGATACCAGGTGCACACGGGGGACAGCAAACGCATACTAGATGTATACAGAGGTACACACAGGTTATACATACATGATGCATACCTACACACATGAAGTACACATGGGAGAAAAGTAAGTGCTTATATGTGCACATTAGTTGTCCAAACAACCACAGGTGGTGCACACACACACACACACACACACACACACACACACACACAGCTGACATACCGTTACCTGGAGACAAACCAGAGACAATAAACGAAAAGTGTATCAACCAATGACCACAACTCCATAAGGTGTGCAATGAAAGTGACCTTAAGTGATCAACATAAGGATATACGACAACCCTCGTTTTATCTCATGTTAGTAACTGAACGAGTTATTCTTGTTCCAGGTACAGTAGAACAGATCGCCTCTGTCATGGACAGGACGAGAATTATGCAAACGACTATCATCTAACTCTGGAAACCTATAATCGATATATATATATATATATATATATATATATATATATATATATATATATATATATATATATATATATGCATGTGTCTGTGTGTGTGTGTGTGTGTGTGTGTGTGTGTGTGTGTGTGTGTGTGGTGACGGGAGGACACGTCAATATGTATGGGAAACACCAAGATAGTCATCACTAAACCCACTCGTACTTTTTCTCTGGGTTGACGCACCCTGCCGAGCTTGATGGAAATCAATTTATAAGTTCGTGGAATCTCTCGTCCATTTCGTGGAGAGCGATCCAGCTCGTGGTGTGAGCTGATCACAACCGCCTGTAACTGCTCGCAAGCCAACTGCCAGCTGCTTGGCTCCTGGCCAGAGAGGCAGGCACAGCGTCCTAACCACCCCAACCCACCCCCATCATTCTACCGTGTGCCATCATCATCATCATCATCCAACATTTTCTGTCTCTCTTGTGTTCCTTCGTAAGGTAACTGTCTCACTCTACAGGTCACCCAGAATACCTCCCACACCACCGACCGACCACCACCTGTGGGAGTGGACCGGGAGCAGCAAGCCGGTCCTCCTGGGGTAAACAACAGACGTACAAACAACACCTCCAGGTAACACGTTACCCTCGGTCGCTTCTCTCGTTCCTCGAGAAGTATCATCAGCGAATTTCGGTCGGTTAATAACCTTTACACATATGACCTAAGATAAGATAACCAAAAGATAACAGGATAAAATGGTGACACTTGTGACACTAGGGTTAACCTGGCTGATGGGGATCAGTCAATGACCTGCTATAATAACGGGTTAAGGGTCGTTAATCACAAATAGACTGCATAATTCAGGGATAATGAGATGTATATATATATATACATTTCCACATGTTACCGGTGGGAACTAAACTGTTTGTTTATTAATAATACGATAAGGGGAGTGTGTGGCTGTCAGTCAACTTCTGGTGTCGCTGATCTGAGGTGTCGTGTATACGAGAGTCTTCCTCACCACACACACCACATCAGGTGAACCCCCCCCCCCCCCCCGACACCACCTCAAGTATGCATCATGCTACAACCTGCCACATCTTACACCACTAATTCTGAATAAATCATGTGGCACACAACAATCCCTAAAATACCCACATGACCCATATGTGCGTTGAATCCCTCCAGCTGATTCATGTGTGAGTTGACTCCCTTCAACTGATTCGTTTGGGGTCTGAATCCCTTTATCTGATTCGTTTGACTTATGGTTGACTCATAACTCACCGGCCTGACTCAACTACCTGACTTACGACTATTAGATCAGACTTAATAGATTGACTCACGGTTCAACCACCGACAGCATAGCCACACCAGACTGTCTATGTCAAGTGTCATCAGACTCAACACAGACCCACCTGACTGGCTTGGATTTAACTTCACCTGACTCACTAGTCATGAAGGCGTGAGTCACAACTCTCCCAGGTAAGTCTGAGTCACACTCGACTCATCCAGCGACACGGGGGAAGGTGGGTCGGGTCACGACCCACCTGGCTGATAAAGGTGTTAAGCTTGATCCAACTTGGCGTTAACACAGGACAGGGCAAGCATCACACCAGGTCGAGTGGCTGGTAGTGTGTGCATACACCATGACACGTCTCAGCTTCATCAATAAAGATATTGCAGTTCCACAACTCACCATCATAAGTTCCTGTCGTGCGTCGTTAGCCGACACACTACTGATATGTACAGGAGGGGGGACCATAAGCCACGACACACAGTTAAGGAAATCCTACAGATGAAATGCTAGATAACATTACTCTTGATACCAGACATGTTGAGTGTTATCTTTGGGGGCCACAGACAGACAGATCTACACATACACACACACACACACACACACACACATTCACACACACACACAGATAATTTAGTTTACTGAAACTTTACAATACACAACGTGTTTCACGGTACAAATCCGCCTCGTCAGAAACAAACAGTTCACAAAGTTTCAACTTGCACCACAAACACAAGGTGGCCCAGGGGCACACCCTCCTGCCTCCATGCCTGAGGTGATGCTGCCAATGTCCCCGTCAAAGTTTTAGCCAATCATATGATATCGAAAAATTCGGTTGTTAACTGTCCAATGGTAAGTTATCCAATTGTGAATTGTCAAGTTGCGAATTATCCAACTGGAAAGTGTCTGTATGAGCAGCGTCGACTCTTGAATAATTCGATAACCTTACCCGAAGAAAATAAAAAAGAAAGTCGTCATATTCGTAAAAATCATTCAGTTTATAAATTGAAAATATCAGAAGCTGTCAACACCATCTTGCGTCACACTGAGAGCCAACACATCCACTCTCCTCAAACATTATGTGTACAACTTAACTTTTTAAGCAATGTTAACCTTTGAAATTAACTTTCAAATTTATCATCATCACGTTTTGCATGGTTTTTATTCATTCACTATGTTATGCCTTCTCAATCTGTCGCGAAATTCAGTCTACTAGTATCAATTTTGTATATACATTAGCGGGTATATATATATATATATATATATATATATATATATATATATATATATATATATATATATATATATATATATATATATATCAAAAAGAGAAAAAAATGCTCTGAGCCTTGAACCTTGTAACCCCCGACCTCTTTCATGGAGCTCTCGCAGCGCTCAGGAAGTCAGCCAGGTCCACCAGCGGGCTTAGCCTAAGGTCATGATGTGTGGTGATGTGTGGTTGTCCAGGTAGGATGAGTGAAGAGCAAGTAAGTGGAAGGTGTTCTGTGTCTGTAGTACGGAAGTTGCATTCTGGGCAAGAAGGATCCTGTGAAGTGTTCAGGATTGGCAGAGTTGGTGTCTGCGATGGTTATGAAGTTGCGAAGTAGTTACGATAGGAAGGGGCGTATGCCAGGGCGCAGAACTAAGTGCAAGGCAGGTTCTTCTGGGATCGTATTGTCACGTATCTTTGCTTCGTAGTGCAGGTGGCAATTATATATATATATATATATATATATATATATATATATATATATATATATATATATATATATATACATACTTATCAGATCATGCCCTTACTCAAGGCATTACACTCTACGTAATATATATGTATATATTACATCATGTAATCAAAACCAAATCCCGCTAAGCCAGCAGTCGCAGCAGAACCAATAAATCTCACCAAATACCTGGACCAAGGAAGTAGATCCTTAGCTCTCGGAAATCACCGTCAAAGATTAATTTGCATACCTGCTCCTTGCCTCTACAACCCTGAACCTCTTCCCCTCTAATGAGGGCTTCGAGAAGGATAAGCAACAGGACATAGTTTGCTTTAATATATATATATATATATATATATATATATATATATATATATATATATATATATATATATATATATATATATATATATATTGCTGACACTCCACTCCTGAAGAATACACGAGAGAGAAAGGATACAAAGAACACAATTTAGTGATGACGTTTTAACTTTGGAGTCGGTAATTGTCTGTCAGGCCAACACTGGCGAGTATTGCAGTAGTGTTGAACGTGTTAGAAGTTCTGAAACACACGCTCCAGCAACACCCGCTCCAGCAACACCCGTTCCAGTAACACCCGCTCTAGTAACACCCATCCAAGTAACACCCGCTCCAGTAACATCCACCTGAGCAACACTCGTCCAAACAATACAAATAATATCAACACGGAACAACTTCAGCAAGATGAGAATAATACTAATCCAGTATTATATCACCGGAAGGTCGTTATTCCTGCATCTTAAATGACTAATAACAATCTCATCGTCATATTCTTTTGCGTAAAATGTAATCTAATATGTTGTAATGACACGAGAGAAGCTACAGATAACGCCACCTGACGTGCTCTTTGTTCAACCTGTAGACGACTTGTTCCCTCCTGAAGGCTCTGTGGGTCAAGATGATTCTTGTAGTCCCCAGATGTTATAGGGAGGGAGGGAGACAGAAGGAGGCAAGGTGGAAAGGTGGGGAAATAGTGAGGGAGAGGAATAATTCCAACACGGTCTGGTGAGGGAGAAGCGCCCGAACTTATAGTTGTATAGCGAGAGAGAGAGTGGTCACAACCTTATCAGTTATCATGTAAGGTCATCACAACCTTATCAGTTATCATGTGAGGTCATCACAACCTTATCTATCATCAAGCCAGAAGCCTGTACTTCCTCGGTATGTCTACCACCTGTGCTACAGTGAGGCTAATCATAAACATAAGTCACAGCTGCACATTAGGGTCACTAACACTAACTTTAGAATATGACAAACCAACCTTATAGACGGCTTTACACCTTACACCAGGAGGATCAAGATGCTGGGTTGGCTGTGAGCTGGCGGCCTGAGCCTGCACTCGAACCCGGACCCCAGTTGTAACTGACTGCGACGCAAAACACTGATCCAGGAGGAGCACAAGGTGAGATCAATGCTCAGGGTACAGATAAAGTCTCTGTAGATAACATTACTAAACTCACATGATCTGGGTATAACACTCACTTCATGCTATGTATAAGTTGTGTGATAATACAGGAGGTATGAACATATGAGTTACAGTAAACTGTTGTGTTCAGAGAACGTGGCTGCCTTGTTTATGAACTCTTATTACAGTAACTGCACTGATGAAGACCTTACCTAACGGGAATATCTGGACGAGGTCACTCAAGCTTGGAAAGTAGGTCAAAGTGACCTCCTTTCGTCATTTTGGCGAGGGAGTCATCAGGCAGCAGCCTTATGTGAGGTCATACGGTGAGGGTGGGGGGGATTGGTAGAAGCCAGCATCCATACGGGAGGTCATCCTGTAATATACGTTGAGCCAGCTGCCATATGCGAGGTCACATGGTCAGGGGATGAGCAGGCTGGAGCCGTATGCGAGGTCACATGGATCTGATGCCAGTACAGGGTCAAAAAACATGCCCCACATATCACGTATCGGAACTCGGACAGATGGACGTGATTGAAATGGCGTAGAGTTTGTACACTCGTAGTGAGAGAGACAGAGAGACTGGATCTTGCCCTGTCAATCAGCCAGGTACGAGACAAGTCTCTTAAATCTATGGAGTGAACTGCTTTTGGCTACGTTCAGCAAGGTGAATCCCATTAACCTTTTCCAAACATGTCAACTTCTGTATGAGTAAATTTACTCCAAATAACCTTCTGGTCATACACTGGATGATCTTCCCCAATACACGAACAACATAGGATGGTTCTGAGTGCCCAGGGCTTCTCCAACACGTCCTGTGTTGCAGCAAGATGAAAATGAGACACAATTCATAATCAGGATTTCTGAACAGTTTTCTCCTACATGAGCATGTGAACAACTGTCGAAAAGTTAAGAATTAAATCCTGATTAGTAGCTCGCGTCTCACTGGTGCCTTACAAATCATATGTTAGATTGTGGGTTGTGTTTGACTTAGCTCAACCAGGAAAACTGTTCAGCCTGGAAGATGGTACTGAGTTCACTGTCGTCATCTTCATGTGAAGCGTCCAGTGAGGGTAGGGGTCATAATGGCCTACATAACCATATTTTGAATGATGTCATGAGGTTACAAAATGTTCTTTTAAGGCAAAGATTTTCTTTTCACATTTCCGCGATTCATAATGTACACCTAAACTCTCACTATCATATGTTCTTCGAGGATCACCTTCAACTTTATGTGGAGGTTATACAAATCTCGTCCGACCAACGTGAGGTGGACCGGCCCGTGAGTTATGAACTTACTGTTAACCACATCAAAATATCTACGTCAATCCTGTCGTGTGTTACGCATACCTCAGGCTGTTTCCTTCCTCCCTTCCCTGGTTATTGAAACACCATCAGTTTCAACCCTCACTCGTGATAAGCCTGTTGTCGTGTTGTACACTGTAGTACATGACCCAGGGCCGTGACTCCACCACCGTCCTAAGCTGTATGAGCCAGACGGCTTGCTTTCACGTTGTACCTCATCTCCCACCGATCCCTACATCGCCTACACTGGCGCCCAGTCTTCAGAAATGTGTTTGTCCTTCACGACTTGAATGTTGGTCTCTGATACAAGACCCGATGGCTCTGGCCAGTATGATCTGTGCACAGTAATCTGTCGCTCACCCGTCTTCCTCATCTTCATCTCTCATCTGTCGTTTTCTCTGCCTGGTCTAGTTATCTTCAACTCGGAATTCCCCTTATACTTTTTTGACTTCAACATCTTTATTCCTTATCTTTAACAACTTTATTCCTTATCTTTAACAACTTTATTCATCAATATCTTTATTCCTTATTATTAACATCTTTATTCTTTATTCTTAACATCTTATTTCTCATCTTAACATCTTTATTCCTCAACTTCGACACTGTTATTCCTTACATTGAACATCTTTATTCCTCATCTATTCCTTTTACTCTCATCATCTGAAACACTTCACTTACCAATGTATTATTCAGCTCTCCTCTAACTCCTCTCTCTTAACTCAGTCCACCAATAAAAGTCTTTGACTAGTAATATCCTTATGACTGATTTTCCTGCACACACAAACTTACCACTCAAACTTTCTCCTCAAATTATATTTACTTCTTCATAACATTTCTCTACAAAGTTACGGGCGAATTCTTTTCCCTTGAGTCTTGTTCTCTTCCTACTCAGCAAGGTACTAACTGAACGCCAGCCATCTACCATATTCTACTGAGTTAACATTACTCTCCCTACGAGACAGACCGAGGTCTCTCCTACACACCACGTCACACTGATGTTCTTCCTGCCTGCCTCCCTAACACTATAAGCAGTGTGTAAGTGTTCATTCAAGATCAACAGGGTTGACAATCAAGAGTCATCCTTTCTTTTCTAATAATATTAACCAAAACGATCATTTCCCTCCGCAAGTTCTCAACATTACGAAAAGGTCGCGTATATGACCACCTCCTGACTGAGGCATGAGCCAGCCCTCCACAAGAAGATCTGTACAACTAATATAACTGATTTAGGGTCAATGTCTTCCATTCAGACTCTTGGGCATTCGCTGGGCCTCTATTGGACGACAGTGAACTATCATGTGAACACGTAGTAAGATGAGACACCCACCTGCCTCACACCTTACGACACTATCGAGTCATCCTCGACGCCCCACTACAACCTCACCCTCGACGCTCCTCCGTATCTTCGCCTTACAAGGACGAACGCCAGATCGGCCGGTTGTGGCCTTGCACGGTACGAGAGGGCTCTACACTGAAGGAGGACGAGAAGGAGGAGGAGGAGGATGGGAACCTGGGGAGAACAAAGATTCGACTCCCCACATCAGCTGAGGTCTGAGAGGAAAAGTAGTGGACTTCCCATCTCAGCTGAGTTTTAACATTTCGACCACCTCAGCTGTGGTCACCTCAGCTGGCAACCAATGCCTTGCTATATACACTAGAGTTCCCCAGCCTGGCTGGGTGTGCACGGTCATGACCTCACCTGAGTACCTCAACATCATCATCAGACTCCTAACTTCTCATTTCATTTATCTTCCACGTCATTATTAACTTGATGATACGCAAGTTCGTTTTCCTGATAACCACCTCCAATCTGACGGTTGATGCGTGTCAAGACCATTATAATCAATGACACTGCAAACTGCCCCTGAAACGATACATGTCATCCCCGTAGAATTATCACACCTTGCAGTTTTCTCCGGGGAAGCAAGAGTCGGCAACCTCCCCCAGTGGTAAGTTAGGAGCGAGTTGGAGGCGGTTAGAATCGCTCAGAACTGGTGCTATCCTGCCAGGATCTCATGCCATCTGCATCACGCAGTCCCAGCCTTCACACACACACACACACACACACACACCGGATGGCATGTGCGTCAAGACAATATAATACTTTAAGGTCACCGGAGGCTGAGGAACAGAAGACGTGAAGAGGGGAAGAGTTCAGGGGGGGGGGGTACAGTGAACATCGGAGCAAATGAACAAAGTACATATCTCCGTGTGTGTGTGTGTGTGTGTGTGTGTGTGTGTGTGTGTGTGTGTGTGTGTGTGTGTCAGGAATAAACACAAACATCACCCACACATTTTCCTCCACAATTAAAAGAAAAATAAACGCACTCTGTGAGTCCTGATATATTGTTTACTGTATCGTGCACTACAACAGTGCTATGCTATACACTCCACACTGCTAAGGGGGGAAATGCTGTCGCAGTCTTGCTGAAACAGACCAATAGGTATATTTTGGTGTCGGTTCACACAACAAGCTAGGAAACATTCCGAGCTGGGTGTGAATTCTTCTCATCCATAAATGATGTAATATAAAAGTTTAATGAATCACGAATATGAATTTGAATCATAAGTGAATATCAGCCAGGGCAAAGTGACTGATTCTCGTGACTACCTGATACAAGGGGTCAAGTTAACTCTTGAAACTTACCCTGGTCTTCCTGACCCAATAATAATCTTAAGGAATAACCAGTTAGTACTAGTAGAAGTAGTAGTAGTAGTAGTAGTAGTAGCAGTTCTAGCTTTAGAAGTAGTAGTAGTAGTAGTAGTAGTAGTAGTAGTAGTAGTAGTAGTAGTAGGAGGAGGAGGAGGAGGAGGAGGAGCCTCTTCGGTTGGCTTTTATCCTTTTGAGGATCAGGTCAGAGGCCACACACACACACACACACACACACACACACACACACACACACACACACACACACACACACACACACACACACACACACACACACACACACACACAAACAAACACACACACACACACACACACACACACACACACACACACACACACAAACACACAGCTAATCCCAGATGTTCATCCCACCCTGGGAGTGGTTGATACATGGGTATCTGGCTTTGGATGGTGTTACCGGACTCCACCACACCGCAAGTGAAAAGACACCCTTTGGCGAGGCTGTATCATCATAACTACAGTCTCGTGAACGATCTCACTCCAAAGGAGTCCATCATTTCCCTCCTGCTGGAAGTAGCGCAGCCTTGGAGGTGCAGAAATTCCTGCAAAAGAGTGAGTTCCCAGGGCAAAACAGACACTACAATTTGTTTCCTCAAAACAGACATTAAAAAAGAATAATAGTATTTCTAAGTATAATAAGTATAGACAAACTAATGGTCTACCTTGCTATGGTGATAGAGAGACTGACAGTCATTCCACGGGATTTTCCTAACGATTCGTAGAAGCAAGGCATGTAAACGCAGGCCACATCCTGTGTGAGGAGGGGAAGCTTCCCAGAACCTCAGCATCTTACAATGCAACGTTTGTCACTTGTTTTACCTTATATTATTCCGTATTGCATTTTCATCCCTAGATCTTCTAATCCTATTTTTCCATTTACCAGTTTTATATATATACCATTCATAAAAAAAAAGGAGACTATTGTACGTCAACAACATTTCTCTTAAAACAAAATATTCGTTCAGGTGGAGACATATGGCATCTATAACGTTTCACAGACGTTCCACTCTATGACGTCACTCCGACGTCATAGAGTAGCCAATCCTAGGGTATTTACTACCATTTATCGTGCACTCAAGACGAACAAGAACATTCATGATCGCAACAACATGTCTGTAATCTATTCAAACACGTGTTAAGTAATGTAAGCATGATAGTACTATACTATACCTTACAAACGAAATCACACTTACGTCTATATTACAAGATCGAGGAAAGTAAAACTACAGACACTCATACTGCATATATTCTAATTATTCAAAAAAAAAACTGAGCATTTCACTGAATAAATCAATGTCGTCATTAAAGAGTTAAGATTAAAGTATAAAGTAATAAACATATATAGAGAGAGGGTGTAAGTTTAATAACAATACCAAGTGCAGGAAAATAAAGGCTACAACATGTTATGTGTTCATCTTGATCACATCGTATAAAATCATGAATAAGATCACGACGGTGAGTGGCTACGGTAAACGGTTAACAAATTGCTACAAAATACGCGAAAACGCGATATGCCGAAGCTCGTATGGCAACACTGCCTGCACGCCTCACCGAAACATATAAACACATGACGCAATATTTCATCTTTCCTATACGAAGACTTTGAGATATACATCTTCCACATGTTGAACCAAACGGTCATACACATTTAACAAGAAGAAAAAGTAGGGGATTGACTAACGATTAATGGAGAAACTACTACCTATTATCGTACGTCCGGCACGGCTGTATGGGAATTTCCATCCACACTCTTCTCTTCTTTATTATCTTAATTTCTTTATCATCGCCCTACATCTTCACTGTCCTACGAGCTTAAATTTGACAATAAATCACATCCATGAACAGTTCCGGTGTCAATTACGGATAAATTAGAGAAGCACATCTTCCAAACATTACGTGTCAAACTTATATAATCCAAGAAGCAATTAAGTGCGTCATCTCTACCACAACAAGTGGTTGTGTGACTCATTCCGCACATCTAGTAAGTTTTCATTGTCATTTTGGTCATTTGCCAAATCACAACGGTCATTTCAGACATCGTAAAAGGTCATACCGTCCTTAGGGATATTGAACAACCCCAAGCATGTCATTAACGACATCAAACAAGGTCAAAACGTCATTTCGGACACTGAGCAAGGTGAAATTCACTCGATCATCTGGAATGATCCAATAATCCTGATCAAACATCGTGACCACACTCGTAGTGGACATAGAGGCCCATTCAACTTCCGTCCATAACTCAGGCTCAGGTCGGATGTCAACTCGTACCTCAGTGTTGCAGGGTCGTTCCGTCGTGCTCAATGGATCGTACCGATGTACTCTAAGGGTCGTACCGTCGTATTCTTATAAGGGTCGTACCGTGGGTTGCACCGTCGTACTCTTATAATGGTCGTAACGTCAAACTAACACACGCCTTGTAACCTCTACGAAAGGCAAGTAGACCACAATGCACGCAAGCGCTTCGTGAATGCACTCGAGTGCGTTTTCCAGAAAGTACTAAGGAAGCACTGTGACTGAGGAGGTCAGGCTGGGTGTGAGTGAGTGAGTGAGTGAGTGAGGGAGTGAGGGAGGGTGTGAGTGAGTGAGGGAGGGAGTGAGAGCTGGTGGGAAGACATGTTAAACTGAGCAGGTCTGGCGCTGGAGTGTGTCCTCCACAGTCCCCCGGCTGGCCAGCCACGGACGGTGCCTGTCTGAGTCATGCTGACAACAGAGGCCAGCACTTGCTGCCGCTGACACTTGGACACCACTAGCTGAGGCTGACGCTGGCCACTGCCGGATGGGCTGACACTAGACATTGCTAGCTGAGGCTGACGCTGGCTGACACACCAACAGCCAGTGTTAACAACACTGGACATAACCAGCTCGTCCTGACACTAACCATCACGAACTGGGATAACATCGGCCACTGTCAGCTGCTACTGACACCGGCCAGTGTCAGCTGCTAACTAACACCCACCAATGTCAGCAGTGGCTAACACTGACTACAATTTCTCAGTACGTACTACCCCTTACGGCTTCACCGAACAAACTCTTCTCTCAAAGTTTTCTCAATAACAAAATCAAGTTATCAAAACATTTTGAAGAAAAACTGTCAATAATGTCGTTGAAAAATTCATCAAAGAAACAAAGACTTTCTTTAGATTCGCAAATTCCCCCCTTCCCCCCCCCCCCCCCCCCTTCCCCCAAGCCCCGGTATTGGACTTTCCAAAATCACCAAAATTCGCAGATCTTCCCCCGTCCCGCCCCGCCCCCGTCCACTTCCCCCGTCATACATTAAGACGGTGTTCGACGGAAAACGTAATGACGTCATCGGTGATGCCATTCTCCATGTTTTATGCATTTAATTTACAACAGTTAAGTCGTCCGTGGTTTCTGATTTTTTCATGTATGAGATGGTAAAGACGTGTCATCTAATACATGATTTCAGCTTTTGAAATATAAAGGAGTATCTAGTGAGTGTATAATGGTGGTGTTATCGCCAGTAACACACACCGAGGAATTTCTAGGAAAATTTGACCCAAATTTACGGCAAAAAACGATAAGTATTTTCGTGAGAGTAAGGAAACGCGGGTGAGTGTTGACAGGGTGGCTACACAGGTCCTCCCGGTCAGGAAGCTGGCGCCGGAATGCTGCGTATAGGGACCTCTGGAGACCTGAACAGCGTTGGCATCTCTGGCAGCGGCTCCACCAGGCTGCAAACATAAATAGGGCGCGCTCGCCACAACTCGTCAGTCAGGCAGTGGAAGTTTCCTGAGTATAAACCGATATCCGAGGGACTTAAGTCGTTACTTACCTTCGTCGGATCTACGGTACTACAAGAGTACGACCTTGTTTAACGAGTGGTAGTGAGTTCGGAAGGCACCACGGCGGCCTTTCTCGATTATTCGTGTGACTGGGGAGATACCTTCGGCGCGCTGGACGACAGCAGATACGGTACGGGCGTGTCGCCATGCCCACAGACCAATATGGAGTGCCCACAGCTCTATGATAGTGCCGACTACAACAAGAAGAGTCGTAGCAGTGGCGTCAAGGTCAAGAGTGGCAACATACTATACTCCGGTGAGGACGTAGATTACGGGGAGCTGGCCGAACTCAGTGCCCCAGAGATCTCGCTAGACCTCCACAACCTCATCGACGACTCACAGTTCAACGAAGGCCTCATCCAGGATATCCAGGGACTCACGGTCGATAAGAACAATACAGGCCATCGAGGTCTGGGTGTAAACAACATGTACAACCCTTTGGCGTACCTGCCTCAACCCGTGCATGGGGCCGCCCAGTTCGACCGACACTACCAAGACAGATCGCATCTCGAGCGACCACACATCAAGGAGGAGCCTCACGACCAGGGCGAGGTGGCACAACACGAGTACAGTGCCTGTGCCAGGGTTGGGCCGGCAGCCAGTGGGTACGGAGCGTCGTATGCTGGTGTGCCTCCCACATACTCCAGCATGACCCCCACGACGGTACCGGGCGCTGACGGCGTATGCAGATCGCCCCTCAAATCCCCGACGGGAGGCAAGATGATCGGCGGCTGCAAGAAGATCCTAGATAAAGGCAGCGATGAATACAAACGCCGGCGGGAGAGGAATAACATCGCCGTCAGGAAGAGTCGAGAGAAGGCGAAAGCGAGAACCCGTGAAACAGAGGAACGAGTCAAGGTGAGATAAGATTACAGTCAGTCTAGTCCTCTCTCTCTCTCTCTCTCTCTCTCTCTCTCTCTCTCTCTCTCTCTCTCTCTCTCTCTCTACCTTCATGTAATTCAACCCCTCACGATCAACCACGTGAAGTAGAACCCTCAGTGTACAGATGTGTCGGTGGTGGCGACACGTACATTGCCTGAGTTACAGGTGACCAACTCAAACTATCGGTCGCATGACCAACCAAAAGCAACACTCAGGTTCTACAATTGTTTACAAAAAAAAAAAAGTTCAGTTTACTCTTATCATCTGTTGATCGTTACGAAGGTAGAGGGCTTGAAGGCTATTGGTAGAGATAGAAAAAAAAATGATTAAACTGCTTTTGTAAAAGTTGGATTTGTATATGTTCCAACGTGTGTGTTCCTGTGTGTGCGTGAGTGTGTGTGTGTGTGTGTGTGTGTGGGGCCGGGACCGGGAGAAGTGCCAAATGTCGACGGTCGAGGAATCATGTGTGCAAAACAGAACATAGAATGGGACATTTACCCAAGGCACTGAGTGATCTGAAGTCATTATTCCCATTACCCATCGTTAATGGTTGTGTGACAGTATGATGAAGGTGTTCAGACCAGGAAGTACATAATGAGGAATGAGGGAAATGACAACATCACCGTTGAGAAGTGTACCATCCGGAGATTGGGGTGGTGGGGGGGGGGGGGGGCCGCAAGTTACTTCCCCCCTCCCTCCCTCCCTCCCTCCCTCCCTACCCTCAAGGATGACTCGTGTACCTTGCCCACCCTTGCCTCAGGTCCCTGACGAGCGCTGCTAATGTCGTCTTCCTCTCCTCTTTCCAGAAACTCATCTTGGATAACGACAGACTCCATAAAAAATGCGAGATCCTGAGTCAGGAGCTGGCCGCTTTCCACTCCATGTTCGCGAACATCCACAACCTCCCGGACCACGTGCAACGCGACCTCCGCAAGCAGATGGATTCTTTCAACCAGCAGAAACATCTACTGAACATGTGATGCCGGCAACCCCACGCCCAAGCCTATAACCTGCCAACCTGTGACAGTGGACGGCTTGAGAGCAACAACTCTCCTCGCTACACCAGTCTCTAGGGCTGCCTTACCCTACACGGCCGGCCGCAGTGCTGGCACAAGGCGGTTTACAATCCGTGGTGGCGGTTTGGACGTGCCCATAGGAGCAGCAGTAGTAGCAGCAGAAGGAGAACGGAGCAGTAGGAAAAAAAAAAAATGGGGGGAGATGGGGTGAAGCTAGTCAGTAGATGACCGTCCCAGCGGCCGCAGGAGGAGCCACCGTCAGCGTGTGCGACCACACACTACATTCATCCTCGAGGATCTCCAGGTTGTTGGAGTTCACCGTAGGATTTGCAGAACCCCAGGTGCGCAGCCCTCGTTTTCTGCCCACAACTCTCTCTCGCGCGCGTCCTGAAGTCTAAATATTTATCTACATGTTAGGGTCTTAACTTATGAGGGCGAAGGCAGAGAGAGCTGGGCAGACCTGACCACATTTGTGATACAACGCCTCTCAAGAGCGATACCTTTAGTGACAATTATCTGTCCCAACTGATTGTGTGTACGACGAACTCAAGTGTGTGAATGATAAGTTGTGAAAGGATGTGAAATGAAATATATTTCGATATTTTAATAAAAGAGAAAGTTTTGTAATCTATGTTAATAATAAAATTATAAATTAATAAAAAAATCATAATGAAATGTATAATATCAATCAAACCCGCACCGTTTTCAGTATTTATTTATGGTCCATTTGGATATATATATATATATATATATATATATATATATATATATATATATATATATATATATATATATATATACGACAAAGTATGTAAGCATATCAAGTCAAAACAGAAATTTAATGATCGATCATAACGCAGCTCAGTTCATTAGTCTATGACATTTTTAAGTACAAAAAGTTAATTGCTCACGAGGACTCATGGGAAAACAAATCGTCCACGTCTGTAAGGATGATTATAGAGCTCTAAGATCGACACCTTTCGACCTTAAGGTATCTAGTGAAACAGTAATTAATTAGTCAGAACTTGTTACCAATAAGCCAGTCTTATGAATCGTAAGTGCAATTAAGAGTAATGCCAGTTTTCATATCTGCAGTGTATACTCTGGAACATGAAAATCCCAATGTATGCTCAAACTAAAGCTCCAAACACTTGGTGTATGTATGCTCAGACCACAGCTTAAAACACTTCTCTTTAGTGTATGCTCAGACCACAGCTTAAAACACTTCTCTTTAGTGTATGGTCAGACCACAGCTTACGTAGCAGTTTATGATCCAAACCTCGAGTATTACTGTTCACACTGTTTAGCTTTCGATAACGTTTGCTGCTCCAGTAATGCAGTCATTCTGATCACAACCTACAACACTGCTCAGGTTGTAGCGTGAACTCCTATACTATACAACACAACGATGGATCCTGTAAACTTCTGTGTCTTGGTCGAGTTACAAACGTTTCTTATTTATGGAGGAACTAATGTTGATAGCCTCAAGTGCACGTGTTTCCACTACGATTAAATAAACTTGGACGCTCCCTGGAGGGGTACAGTCAAGACACAGACGGATAATGAAACCTGGTAGAGCAAGTGATCATTGCTCAGTGTAGCGGCATAGGGATGTGTGTGTCTGTGTGTGTGTGTGTGTGTGTGTGTGTGGCGTCGTTAATTCTGAACTGAGAATGTTTCGCTTCTGTGGTATTCCTTCGCATGGCAGCTCGGAGGCCCAGAAGGTGGGGACTGGGATCAAAGGGGACGGGTGAAATTTAAAGATGGATTGTTAGAGATGATATCAATAGCCTAAATTATCTATGTCTGCTTCAATGAACGCCATTATAACTGTGTGTTTTGAAATGCTTAAATTACCTCGTCTGCTTTATAAGACCATTTGACGAAAAAGACAATCCTTTGATGTATTCCACTGTTGGTTCTTGCACGTTGTAACCAAGCAAAAAACCGGGTCTTGGTTCATGTAAGCAACTGTTACCATGTTGATGGAACCTGGCATCCCCAGAGGTTAGACTTGTGTCATGAACATTATCCACCAAGACAGTAAGGTAACAGCTTGCCTGGCAACTCATGTAATTCTTACATCACACCATTGGATTGAACGTGACAAATGTATTTTTTCTTTCTCTCGGCGATGTTTAACTGTACGGAGCAGTCAGCTTCCTAGAAACATATTGATATAGAAAACAATATTTTCAGGAATTTATCACACAGCGAGAGGATAACTTTCTACAAATCTCATTTGAATCTACATTTGGTTAAGGATTATTACCAATACTGAAACATACACTAAACGATGGTACATTGTGGAGTCGATTAGAATATTGCAAAGTTTCTTTTTTTTTATAGTTGATGGAAGACGCACTTTTCCGTACAGTTACCCAGTGCCATCTCTCTAACTGTTGCTGTATGAGTATCGTAACTATTGTATTTTGTATTGTATGTCTGAATGTTACAAAGATCCAGTGTGATTCTAAGGGTAGGTTCACCAATTATCAATAATACTGTCCATTCCATTTCAGTGTAAGTAATTCATACCCAAATAACTGTATATATAGAGTATATATGTATATAGATATCTCTCTCAGTACTGTACATTCAAAACTTTCACATATATCGCTCATAACAAGAGGCGGACTATGTTGACGCCAGTAGAGAGTATGGAAGAGTGGTTCGCCTACATTTGTAAGAAGTATGTTTATCAGAGATCAGACCAGTTCTGGCACCACTAGCGTTAGGTCTAGCAGTGACCCAGATCTGCTCTGTTAGTGCCAAGGGGCTATGATATGTCCCCCTGGCACGCATATGGAGCTATGTTTACCATGTGGAATCAAAACATCCATGTTCAACTTTGTTGTGATGTTCTCTTTGCCTTGTTAAGAGAAAACTGTACCCTAGTGAGTGTAAACCTATGCTGGCAAAAATGTACGCTTAATATATTAAAGTTGAGGTGAAATTCATGTTTCAAGTTGACAAAAGAAACTTGAATTGCCTCAGCCCTCCAACTTGTTAAAAAATGTTAATGAAAAGTTACCCTGAATATATGGTCTATTCTTCCATGTAATCGACATTGTATAATCACCTTTAAGTTTCTTGTTTGTTGTTATCTCCATGTTTAAAGTATTTCACCTTCACTGTGGGGACTCCTGCCTGAACTCCTTCTCAAGGCTTCCCCTAATGTCCAGTCCAAAGGGGAGCTATAGAGCAAGGCGAAAGGGAAGGAGCTAAAGGTTAAAGAGAAATGGAAATGGTCATAATATAATCACCCTATGTCAAATTCCTGGGTGAGGTTCCCAAAGTATGTTAAGATAACAGGATCTGTAGCCTCCGGAACTAAGGGTAAAGAATGGTAGGTTAAATAAACTTTATTTTATTATATACTTTGTGTATTTTGTCCCCTTTATGTGAAGCATTTGATGTGTGGACCTGACAGCATGTTAACACAACAGGCAGCAGAATGTCAGAGATCAAACACAGATGATATAACAAAAAGCTGAGAGAGAGAGAGAGAGAGAGAGAGAGAGAGAGAGAGAGAGAGAGAGAGAGAGAGAGAGAGCAGGGACAGGACACCCTTCAAACACACGACAACATATGTATAACAACAGGTAGACAAGAGTATGTAAGGTGTCCTACATACACAGCAGTGTACTTGTTACAGATACAACTCTTTTAGATAGACACTTCCTCCTACAGAGTCTAGTCTACAGCAAGATGTGTTCTGACCTTCGTAAAGATACCTCAAAATGATGAGATGAAGAGGCGTGTTGAGAAGTGAGGCGTGAGTAAACACGGAATAAGCGAACCAAAATGAATTATCCTTATTGGGAGTGATACAAGACCAACGTAAGAAACTGCTAGGAATGTTTTATGTTGTTCGATGTAAGAAAAGCTATAAACATTTTACATAGCTAGTCACTTATCATGGGAAAGACACTATGTGTGTGTGTGTGTGTGTGTGTGTGTGTGTGTGTGTGTGTGAAGATGCATATGTAGGTAGATACACCTTTCTCATTTTCCAACCCACCCCAGAGCGGAGGAGAAGCAGCCGGGTTGGGTGGTCGGTCCCGGATCCAGATGTGGGTTTGATGACTGCCGCTACTTGTGATGATAACTTTACCAACGACCACTTCACGACCTGACCACAAGCAGACGACATCAGGAAACAAATCCAAGCAATTGTTTTGACCTTTCGTTAAATTACCGGCGTATAAAACAAAAGCACACGAGGATATTGCCACACCAGAGAGAAATATACTAGTCTTGCACTCCCTCGTTATACTGTGCCTGATCTATCGCATATTTCCGAATATATTGGAGAAAAATATATTCTATGATAAAGGATAGAATCTTGGGGTATGTGCTGCATCGATACAGTAGTGTAGTATATTAATACAGTAATGTATTCTTCGAATAACATTATAAAAGTCTGGTCTAACCATTTCATGATCACAACTTCCTTAAGTGTTGTGATATCAGGACATGAAACGCAAAGTCCTACGCTTCGAACAATACTGAGTGTTGTGTGCTACTGACACAGCAAAGTGCTTTACGAACATTGGAATAACTCAGTTATACGCATGGAACATAATGACATGTCTAGCGTGGGACCCAACACACTGTAGTGTGCAGTCAGGACGAAGCATGTAGCATACACAATGAGACACCAAGTAGTGCTGTGTGCACTGGACATAGTAATCATTATAATTTGGGCACAAAACAGTGTTATACCAAATTCAAGGTCCTTCTTCCCGGCTTTGTGTCTCTCTTCATATCAATCAATCCAGCTCCCACTGTCTCTCCCAGGTTATCTGTCAAAGTAAATATCGAGACAGAGAATAGTTGACTTCCTCCCACATGGATGGGATGGGGACTTCAAGCCTCTGGTACTCTGTTCTCTATGATCTATTATCACCCATCCTACCCACGTTCCTGACTGCAGTGGCCACTCTAATAAAATTCTGGATCTGTTTTTCAGCCCCTAATCCTTGGCGCTGAAGCTACACAATCTCGCACCCAACAGGTTCTTCTGACCACACTCATGAATGTATATTATCCAAATTGCACCTCCCTCTTCAGCAGCAACTTCTAAACGTATTACTGCCACCTTAACAAAGTTGACTGATATAGCTTATGAAAATTCTTGTCTGATGGGCAATGTTATATGAGTAGATTCTGCTGGAGATTTACGAAAGTTCCAGGTATCTCTAATAATGAGATGCCGTGTCAGTAGAGGACCACATGTGGTCTGTGTACGTGCAGTATTGTGGCCTGTGTTTGTCGATGTGTTTTGGTCTCTGTGCGTGTCTTCTGGGGTTGTCTGAGCGTATGTATCCATGCCATGTGAAGGACAAGGACGTTGGGTATAAATCTGGCAACATAATGCTTCGGATGATACTGGAAGGACAGATAATTAGGAAACCTGATGGTCCTTGATGAAGCTGTTTGTAGTCATAGTCTTATTTGTGGCAGAAAGAGAATAGTAAAACAGAAGGCACCTCCCCACCCACCACCTCCTCTGGCTCAGAAAACGGCAAGAAAAAAATTGAGATGGTACACTAAGCAGGGCAGAGAGGGGAAATTGCCACGATTTTCTTACAGGAATGTGTGAACAGGAAATGGTGTCTGTTCTAGCCGTAGCGGAGTCCTGCAAGGAGGTAGTCCAACTCTGAATCAAGTATTGGAGCTTCCAAACGTTTGCTGGTTAATGCTGCCTATATCAGGTCATTCCTCTGTTCCTTTGCTTGTTGACATGTTTCACTGAACCATATATCTTTTACATTCCCCCAATTTCTGAAGGTAAAAGTACCGATGCTCCTACTCCCTCATTGCAGATTCAACAGAACCTTCCATAACAATGAGCTTTATCATGTTTACTGTTAAGATCCAACAGAAATTCTTCAGTTTTGTGCAATGATGTAGTGTGAGTGTGTGATGGTTGACTGTTGAGTGTATGTTGGTCGAGAGTGTACCTAGGTTGAGTGCCATGGTTCAGTGTGTTGGTTGAGTGTGCGTTCGTGTACGTTGATGCAGAGTGTTGGTGAAGTGTGCGATGGTCAAATGTGTATGAGGTTGTGTTGGCTAAACATGTGTTGACTGAACGTGTTGGGTAAGTCTGTGTTGGTAGAGTGTGTTCGTTGAGTCTGTGTTGGTAGAGTGTGTTTGTGGCCTACATCCAGATCTGAATGGGAGCTCATGCGGGCGCCCGCACTTGTGGGCGGTCATTGTCAGCCCACCTGTACTGTACTGACGAGGCATAATGTCTCCAACACCAGGAAATCATAATATGTAATTATCCACCAGACGAAGTGTTTGTCGGTTTACCAGCCTATCAATGCGTGTAGACTTACCTAAACAGGGGATTAACTTGTGAAGCGAGTGTCCTGTACCTTCATGAAAGTGCACATGAGAATAAGCGTAACATCTCTAGTGATTCCGAGTAGATATGGAAGCGGAGTGAGAATAATAAAGGGAGAGTTGACTCCACCCCTGATGAAAGAAGCATCAGAGCAAAAAAAACACGTAAGAGGCCCCAGAAAGGATTAATACAAGAAAGGACATGGAACTCCATCCCATGCAAGATGAACTCCGCTATACGGACAGCACAGCTGGATACATCCAGGACGGCGAAGGAGTATACCTACTGATCCCAAGGAAAGTTAGTATATCAACTATGCATGGAAGACTATTATCAAATATGTGTGTGTGTGTGTGTGTGTGTGTGTGTGTGTGTGTGTGTGTGTGTGTGTGTGTGTGTGTGCGCCGTTCAGTTGTCATGGGACGTCTGTAAACTAATTTTGATTAATTAAATCTACATGCAGCTACAAAAATGAATAATAATTATTAGTCTGTACGAAAAATGGTACACCATTTGTATTTGTTAATTAGTAATAACAAGTTAACGATAACTTTCCTCATTAAACTCGTCTGACTTTGAACCTACACTTAATTACTCAACACCTGTTGCCTTAATTACCAAAAATTAACGCTTATACTAATTAATGAGTTCGGGTAAGTTATATAATATAAGGGCAATTTTATATCAAATGATATATAAGTTAATGTATAGATTCCACTCGATTGTGGCTCCACCTTGTAATAAATTTCCACCTTTGTCACTGGTGCCAAAACAGTTAACCAGTGATGATGAGAAGACAGGATCATTTCCATCATATCATTCACCATTAACTAAATGGAAAGGAAAAAAAGAAAAAATTAATTCACTGCACCTGGTGACGCGGGAACCAGCAATAAGTATATATATATCCCTGGGGATAGGGGATTAAGAATACTTCCCACGTATTCCCTGCGTGTCGTAGAAGGCGACTAAAAGGGGAGGGAGCGGGAGGCTGGAAATCCTCCCCTCTCGTTTTTTTTTTAATTTTCCAAAAGAAGGAACAGAGAAGGGGGGCCAGGTGAGGATATACCACAAAGGCCCAGTCCTCTGTTCTTAACGCTACCTCGCTAACGCGGGAAATGGCGAATAGTTTAAAAGAAAGAAAGATATATATATATATATATATATATATATATATATATATATATATATATATATATATATATATATGTGTGTGTGTGTGTGTGTGTATGTGTGTGTAATCAATGACCTCTAAGATTCCTCAGTACAAACACAGTATCTAATCCTTCTCTCAACCACTGTGGCTTCAACAGATGGTTTTCTTGATGTCAACACAGGCAGCTCCCCCTGGTACTCCCCTCTAACACTAGTAACACATATGGCAGTAGTTGACGCCGGTGATGGAACAGCACAACCGTTGGTGTCCACACTGGGGGAGGATCCCCACTTTCAAGTGGAAATATGAAACCAATTTCCACAAACTGAATGAACCATCCCATGAGCAGACATACGCCAACTGCCTGTTTTGTAAGGCAATTAGAAAACCCTGAATGAGGGATACTTCGGGAGAGAGAGAGAGAGAGAGAGAGAGAGAGAGAGAGAGAGAGAGAGAGAGAGAGAGAGAGAGAGAGAGAGAGAGAGAGAGAACACCTTCGTGCGGGTGTCTGGGTTCTTCTGGGACTGACTTCAACCATATATCAAGTTTTCTTTTAAATGTTCTTGTGGTTGTTTCATACAAGCTGCAGAGGTCATCTTGTGGTACACTAGAGAGTCATTTCTTCGTCCGTGCTGGACTCTCGTACGTTGTTCACGTACGGCAGATTCCACAATGCTCTCGCAAGATCAGTGAACTCCGTACGTGTCTTCCTTGTTGAGAAGAATTTAGTAAGATCATACTGTCTACTGATCCTTCAATATGTTTATCATAGGAATATGATCGCGCATTTCTCTCTCCTTTTAAGTCTCCAGAGTTGGAATTCTCACAGCTTCTTACAGTCGTCCACATGATTCTTACGGTCGTCCACATGATTCTTACAGTCGTCCACATGATTCTTACAGTCGTCCACATGATTCTTACGGTCGTCCACATGATTCTTACGGTCGTCCACATGATTCTTACGTCGTCCACATGATTCTTACAGTCGTCACATGATTCTTACAGTCGTCCACATGATTCTTACGGTCGTCCACATGATTCTTACGGTCGTCCACATGATTCTTACAGTCGTCCACATGATTCTTACAGTCGTCCACATGATTCTTACGGTCGTCCACATGATTCTTACGGTCGTCCACATGATTCTTACAGTCGTCCACATGATTCTTACAGTCGTCCACATGATTCTTACAGTCGTCCACATGATTCTTACAGTCGTCCACATGATTCTTACGGTCGTCCACATGATTCTTACGGTCGTCCACATGATTCTTACAGTCGTCCACATGATTCTTACGGTCGTCCACATGATTCTTACGGTCGTCCACATGATTCTTACGGTCGTCCACATGATTCTTACGGTCGTCCACATGATTCTTACGGTCGTCCACATGATTCTTACAGTCGTCCACATGATTCTTTTCTCTGACTCTTACTTATAAAGTAATTCTAAATTCTCTCCAAACTGGTCGTTCCCGTTTATTTGGCTGGTGTCCATACTACACAGCAACACACACCTTCCTACGTATACATCAAACCCTCTGATCAAAAGTTTACTTCTCTCTCTCTCTCTCTCTCTCTCTCTCTCTCTCTCTCTCTCTCTCTCTCTCTCTCTCTCTCTCTCGTTGTGAAAGTCCACAGTATCAGACCGCTTATCATCAGGACCGATAGTGTTGTGTTCTAAGCACGTGCTTTGAATTTTCCTATTGCGATCATGGTGGTTCCCACATCTCTGACGTTTATTCCACTTTCTATCACTTTCCCTGCCAGGGCCTCTGTACCAGTGTTAGCAATGTATTGTTCAAATTTACGTGACTTATTTGCACAAACATATCTTCGTTAAGTTCCATCAGGCTCACTTTTGCTGATTTGCGGATTGTATCCAAGCATTTTGGATTTGTCTGTAATCACCCTCAAGGCCTTATCGTCTACTTTCGCTGGCGAGAGAGAGAGGGGGGGAGAGAGAGAGAGAGAGAGAGAGAGAGAGAGAGAGAGAGAGAGAGAGAGAGAGAGAGAGAAACAAGATCTATAGAGAAATGTTAAACGGTGATGACTGTAAAGCCCTCTCTCTCTCTCTCTCTCTCTCTCTCTCTCTCTCTCTCTCTCTCTCTCTCTCTCTCTCTCTCTCTCTCTCACACACACACACACACACACACAAGCCTGCCCCCACCACTCATTTCGCCCGTAAAGCGTCTCAAAATCAATGCCATACACGCTAACATATTCAAATACACTCGAGGGAAAACGTGACCATCTCATAATCAAGATTTGATCTTGGAAACCTTGTGGTGAACGTGCCAGATAGGCTCTTGAAATTCTTCGTCAAACGTCTAAATACCATCTTGAAAACTTACGTTTGACGTTCAGGACGGGGAATTTCATTTACCATGTCGAGCATACCATTCATGACAGACTCGAGACGACATGTACTCAACACCACGACCAACACCTGAAGCCTTCCACTGCTCCAAGATTTGCACTAAACTTGGAGGGTCATCAAGATGGTAACCCACGGTGGTATACACTTCTAATGACCTAATTACAAGAGCTGTTAAGTTCACTAGAGGTTAATAAGGATAAACTTCTCCCCAGGACCATCCTGCTAACACAGCAATTACAAAAACCTAACTTCATCCCTGACTTCTAAATTCATCACCAACATTTCGAAATTAGAATTTCTTCACGATAAAAACTTCACAGCCGGAAACCAGACTAAATACTACAAAATGTGAAAAAATGACATCTTCCACTTGTTTACATTACGCCATCTTCAACATGGAAAAAAAACTCAGGACCATGTGTTGCATGTGTTCCCAGAAGTAATATGTGTTGCATGTGTTCCCAGACGTAACATGTGTTGCATGTGTTCCCAGAAGTAACATGTGTTGCATGTGTTACCAGATATAACATGTGTTACCATATGTAACATGTGTTGCATGTGTTACCATATGTAACATGTGTTGCATGTGTTACCAGATGTAACATGTGTTGCATGTGTTACCAGATGTAACATGTGTTGCATGTGTTCCCAGATGTAACATGTGTTGCATGTGTTCCCAGACGTAACATGTGTTGCATGTGTTCCCAGATGTAACATGTGTTACGAGACACTGTGAGACAGTAACAAGGTGTTTGAGGAAGTAAGAACCATCACTTTGGTCTAGTAAGGCAACAAGTTATTCCAGCAATCATTATGTAACCAGCCACACTCAGTCATGATCATGCTTAATTAGTCTGAATATCTTGATTAGGAAGGGTAATTACCTGCACATTTCCTAATGACATTATGGAGACAGATGTTATGATCAAGATCCAGGTTGTGTGGCCTCCCTACCATCATAACATTCCTGGAGCAAAGCAAGTTTTTGATTGATAAGAAAATCATTCATAATTACATCAAGTATTTCATGTCATATGACGGATTTCTGTGCAACAGGAAATGATAATTTGAATCTCAACCACAGCGCACAGCCAAGTGCTGGAGACTGAAGACTCTCTCTCTCTCTCTCTCTCTCTCTGTCTCTCTCTCTCTCTCTCTCTCTCTCTCTCTCTCTCTGTTCCAGTGTGTGTGTGTGTGTGATTACTATGTCTGTGTTACGGGGAGAGAGTTACCCCGTCTCTTAACCTTCTAAATATACATCGTGTCTTCATTCATATACATATATATATATATTCTTTTTTTTCATACTATTTGCCATTTCCCGCGTTAGCGAGGTAGCGTTAACAGAGAACTGGGCCTTAGAGGGAATATCCTCACCTGACCCCCTTCTCTGTTCCTTCTTTTGGAAAATTAAAAAAAAACAAGAAAGGGGAGGATTTCCAGCCCCCCGCTCCCTCCCCTTTTAGTCGCCTTCTACGACACGCAGGGAATACGTGGGAAGTATTCTTTCTCCCCTATCCCCAGGGATAACATATATATATATATATATATATATATATATATATATATATATATATATATATATATATATACACACTCGAAGTGAGTATGAACACCTACCTGGGTTGAGTGGGTGTAATGCATGTGTGTGTACTTACCTTACGGCAAGAGATTTCTACCTTCGTGGAGGGCTAGATACTGAATTTTTTTTTTTACTATCATTACCAAGATTCTTTCCAGTTTTGGCGCCATCTTTGTTGTCTTCCTCTGGACCTTCTTTATTAGTTCGTTATGCTTCGCTCTGTGAAGAGTGACTTCTCATCCATAACTCTCACCTAGACCGTTGTCTTCACTCAAAATGAACTCTCAAAATGGTCATAGCACGATGGCACGACCCTCGGATATCATGGCCTAACCTCTGACCTGACCTATGAGGGTCATAGGTCAAGATATCATATGAACGTGTAAGTCGCACAGTCGCGTTCAAGAGTCGCACCCTCGAACTCAAGGGATCGAACAATCGTGTGTCGAGTGTCAACACCTTACATCCAGGACGAGAGTCGAGATAACCAGGTGAAGCAGTGATAACATGCGTTATCCCACACCAGTCATCACGGACAGTAACCTACCCACCAGACCCTTGAGCGGCAGCAGACGACCCGAGGGAGAGGACTCTCGCACAGGAAACGACCTAAATGCTTGTGGAGACATTCTTAAGAATGATTTTCCTTTAACACGACCTTCGCATACCATCATTATTAACGAAAATGGTAAATGCATCATCACCATCATCATCATCATCACAGATAAGGCGTCATCATTACAGATGGTGGACACAGCAATCCTACAAAACCACAGAATAAAATGACAACCAAAATATGGTTTTCCGTACACGATGGTGAACCGTCCGGAGGAGAAGACCATGTAATGGCCAGACGTATTAACCCTCCCCCCTCCTCCTCCCCCTCCCCTCCGCCCCTCCCCTTCCCCCCTTAACATCTGACCCTCACACTTTAACCCCCCCTCCCCCCCTTACACCCCCACCTTCCCAACACTCCACCTTGCTCGAGACTATTGACCTTAAGACTTGCCCTGTCCTCAGACTTTGACCTTTACACCTTATAATCATTTACCCTCGCCCCAGGAGTAATTAATTTGCAAACAATTAGCCTTGCACTAGACACTTCACCCTTACCCTTTAACCTCGGCCAAAACTTTTGATCTTTTCACCTCACTAGATATTAACCTCTCCTCAGACATGCGTCCTTTTCAACCTCAAAAGCAATTACTCTAGTCCTAGACTTCTGACCTTTTAATCACATAGGCTAAAAGGTCACCAGCTACACACGAGTGGTGACATGTGAATAAATTTCATCTTGATGTATAATATACTCACCAACCGCTGTACAAACTTGGTCACGGGAACAAAACCAATGTATACACATACATACATACATACATACATACATACATACATACATACATGCTGAGTCACAGTTAGAAACACAGGGTCCGTTGTGTTGTTAGTGTTCTGTGTGTTATTGGAGGGAGTTTTACACTCGTGTTGCCGTATAACATGTACCAGCAAAACGTGACCAGTGAGGTCCAGTCGTATCATCTCACGTGAGAGGGAGGTGTCAGTGCCAGCAGTACAGTGAATCAAACCTTTACACATAAATGTCTGATTAATCAGTAGAAGGGATTAATCTATCGACCGCAGGGCTACAAGCGAGCTTGCTCAACAGTGGATTAACATTCGTATTCAAATTGATAATGAATTCATTCTACTTCAGCGACTGGATTAGCTTCTATAGGATTAGGTAAGCGTCTAATTCAGGGATTAAATGAGCGTCTACTCTGAGGATTTGATTAGGGATTACGTGGTTAGCGATCTTAGGGGAAGACAAGATATGGCACACACAAAGATAGGCCTCCGACCATCAGACTAAAGCTCAAGTTGTACCTTGATGTAGTTAATCGTAACCCTGGGTGGTCGGGGAACCTACAGTAGTAAACTGCAGCTAAATTCAACCTTCTACAACAGCTATAACCAAATACAACCATCCCGTAGACAGATACATATATATAATCAGATATCTACAATCAGATATAGCCAGCTACAGCTAATGAAACACCTACAGAAAGTAAGAGGCAACTACATCGAATCAGTGAAACGTATAGTACAAACAGCTGCAACCAAGTGTTACAACCACTTACAACCAGGTCAAACCAGTGGGACACCTACAGATAGCTACATACAACAACAACTAATACAATAATGTTATAGCTAGCGTAGAAGACCAACAACAAGCTATACAGACAGATACAATGAAATACAGTCATGGAAGACAACTCGTGGGGGGAGCTATAGTCAGAATACAGAGAGCTACAGCCCGCTACACAGACAGATCCTACCAGCGGGAATCATCTACAGACAACAACAAGTGAGTCAGTCATAAAGGCCAGTGACACGAGTAGCATATCTTCTTAACCCGAGCCCCGGCAGTAGCTAGGACTGGGTATGAACCGCTGGCACTACAAGGCTTGGCTCTACCAGCTGCCTGACGTATGACGCATGTAAACACGCGCTGACGTCACGAGGTCCTTAAAAGCCCGCCAGGAACCAACCACAGATGCCGACCCAACGAGGGGGTTTTAAATGATATAATTAGACCCTGACGTTATTAGGCCACTTGAAGTGTATTCCTACAGTTATGTTGTAGATATGACCCTTCACGGGGCGGGGGTGAGGGACGGGGGAGCGGGACAGAGGGGGAGGTTAAAAGAGCGGAGGAGGCTGGGGTGGGAGACGGAGGAGGGGGGAGACGTCAGGGAGAGAGACTGCGCGAAGGAAGTCTCAGTGCAGGGTGGAGAGAGGGGAGGAAAGAAATAAACAAGGAACCCTGGAGGGGAAGAGGGATAGACAAGGATAGATGGGGAGGGGAAGAGGGATAGACATGGATACATGGGGAGGGGAAGAGGGATAGAACAAGACAGCCGGAGAACAGGAGAGTGATATACCATGATAACTAGGGAGGAAAACTTATAGACCTGTGGGAGAGATTGACAGGGAGAGGGAGGTTAGAAACCTAAGTAAGGGTGAGGTAAACAAACAAATGCGAACTCACGCAGCACAAACAACACACTCTTCATATCATGCAAACAATTACGTATATGTGGTAAGTAGTCAAATATAAAATTATTGCAACAAATCAAAGATTTATGCAGTACAGTCATATGTTTATCTATACATTCAGATGTAAGAGTATGGCTAACAATCCGACGCATTCAGGCAATACGTTCGAATAAAGTACGAAAACAATCGTATATTCCAGCAATACAACCAGCTGCTTACTCATAACAATCAGATATACTTGAATATACAATTATATACCAGTTTATAATAACCTTCATACATGAAACAGCTAAACAAGCAGTACACTCAGACGTTCATGCAGGGCTGCCAATCACATACAACCACCACCTACATACCCACTGATGTATACCCATATGATAATGACCATGTATCATTAACGATAGGTTCCCTCTATTCGTCCTACCCTTGATGATCACAGGTCGTCTACTACTTGTATAGTAGACGAGTACTTAAAAGATGTGTTTGTTAAGTATCAAGTGTAATGGAGGGATGGAGGACAAATAAACTTAAATAATGAAATGTTACGGTTGTGACCGCCAGCGTTATGGTGGTCCAGCTGTTAACTCTACCTGTGGCTGTCCAGCAGTTCTGTTCCTGTTCTCCTGTACCTCTGAGTCTAGAATTGATCATGTGCTTGCACTGGAAAGTAGACCTGATCTATCTATCTGTCTATTACTATCTTATAAACATGAATGTATATACAAACATACTTAATATAGATAATGATAGTTAGGTAAATATACACTATTCTTCCTCATAACTAACAAGATAAAGGGAAATCAAAATGAGGCATTAAGTATGTAAAGTGTTAAGTTACGACTATGGAACACGAAGATATGATTGAGGATTACTGGCGGCACTTAAGACTCTGTGTTACAAGTCAGTTACTTCAATCTGCTGACGATCAGAGAAGCAACATCTGCTGTGAGTGTAGGTGCTGATGTCAGATAACAGTGAAAATACAGTGACCACTGCTGACACAAGCTGCAATGAAAGACTCAGTCACCCCTCCTGATATCAAAGACACAGACACACACATACACACACACACACCAGGTATGAATCTTATTATTCTCATTTTGATATTGGAGATGAGAGACATACACCAGACGTCGATCATTCTATACATTTCTCCCATTATCTTGAAGCTCAAGACATTAGGCCTGGTTAGTAGGCCTACCACACGAGCATAAAATCTAGCATTCGATGATAACATGATAAGAATTAAGATTTTATAACCTAATATGATAAAACACGTTGGCTGACCCAGATCCAAAGCTCTCTCTCTCTCTCTCTCTCTCTCTCTCTCTCTCTCTCTCTCTCTCTCTCTCTCTGTATATATATATATATATTGCCGCGTCGTGCAACACCAAGACTGTGTCTTAGAGAAGGTTCCTTGGTGAACTATAAGATGAACCATAATATGGGTTAAAGGATATTGCGGAATAGTTTCGTTATGTATTCATATGAATCACACTTTGAGTACCAGGTCCGAGACTCGAACACAGGTCCGCATGGTTCACAGTTAGAGCTGAGTGGGATACACGTCATGTTTCATCCCGTCACTACAGCGCCTCGAGTAATCCTGCTGGTATTGAGAGAACCGCCAGATAGCAACACCACAATCCAGTGGAAACCCGCAAGTTCAACCTATGTAGAAAACAAGTTGTTTACCCCACTGGGCACTACTTAAGTTCTAGAACGTAATATGTACTCAAAGTATATATTGTTGTACAGCAGACGCCCCATGTATCATCCATCTGTACAGTCCAGGTCACAAGGTGTACATGTATACACTATCATATGCACAACCACACACGACTGTACTTACACTCACTTCTGTGAAACTGCTAGTGTACTAACACACACACACACACACACACACACACACCTCAGCATTAACCAAGTACCCATTTATCGACGGACCCACAAGGGAGGATGAACACCTAGGTTTGGTGAGGGCTTACTCTGTGTGTGTGTGTGTGTTAAAATCCTTCACCTCATTCCTTACAATCTCCATCGGCCATGCAGACATAAGCCAAGAGAGCGAGCTGCAGCACTACAATCCCTGGTAAAACTCGCTCATTCCTGAAGAAGTAAAGTTCTTAAGGTTCAAACCCTAGAACGACACATGGGTCAGACTGGAGGGCTTCGATACCCCGTTATCTAACTGTGTCAGTAGTTCACAGACAGGCATAAGACAGATACCATAACACGACAGTTCAACCTCCTTACCTCCCTCTTCCACAGTCTAATCCTAATGACCTGACACATACAGTGATACACCAGCTCCTTCTCTATCGCAAGAACTGATCAAACATGTTGTTCTGGTGTGTACGCTACAGTACACACTGGACGGGGTTACGAATGCGAACGTTGTTAACCCGTGCGTGCATGGGTCCCTAGGCCCAGCCCAGCTCGTGATAAGATAGCTGAGTGCATGTGGTGAGTGGGATGGTGGCCAGTCACTTCCAGGGTTCCAGAGCTTGTCATGTGTCAGGATTACATGCAACGTTATTTGTACGTGTGGATAAGTATGTCAACATGCAGAAAATCTTATATATATATATATATATATATATATATATATATATATATATATATATATATATATATATATATATATATTTTTTTTTTTTTTTTTGCTTTGTCGCTGTCTCCCGCGTTTGCGAGGCAGCGCAAGGAAACAGACGAAAGAAATGGCCCAACCCACATACACGTCCACACACGCAAATATACATACCTACACAGCTTTCCATGGTTTACCCCAGACGCCCCACATGCCCCGATTCAATCCACTGACAGCACGTCAACCCCGGTATACCACATCGATCCAATTCATTCTATTCCTCTATTCCTATATATATATATATATATATATATATATATATATATATATATATATATATATATATATATATATATATATTCATAATTGTTCGCCGTTTCCTGCTCTAGTGAGACAGAGCCATAAATAGAGAACGGCCTCATTTGACCTTATCTTAGCCGTCATACGTAATGTAACGAAACCAGTGCACCTCACCCTCAGCTAAGCATCACAAAGCCTTACGCAGTTTCCCATAATCACTTCATATGCCCCAGCTCGAACAAACTGGAGTGACTAACTACGTCATAGGGGTTTCCTATCGCGAAACTTGACCTTTGACCCTACAAATTAATATACAGCACAACAAGCACAAACTAGGAGGAACTACGTACTTTGGCTCGTGGTTATCTCTTATCAGCGACCCAGATAAGAGTTATAGTGAGGAAACTTGTGTTATGAGGTAAGGCTATGACGAAGACCCTTTGAACTAAGACCTCATGACCCTTTTCAGTCCAAGACCAACAGAGACCATTTAAGAATGAACTGTGACTAATTATAATCTTGTTACGGAGTAGTGACCTTGACCCTGTGAGCTGACCTGGCAGGCACACTAGCCCAGATAAAAGATCTACGTTAGTAATCTAAGTGACCTCGAACTTCGACCTTTAACCTCGAAAACATCAGCGTTGTTCAAGAATCAACAGTTCGCAAGTGCCTCCTCTAACGACCACAGGAAGGAACATATTAGGAAACCCCGGTATGGCTTACAGGAGCTGAGTGTAAGAGCAGTACACCTGTAACTCTCCTCTGACCATCTTAACATTTGACCTTTGCCCTCAGAGTGAACAAAAACCTTTCACTACCTACTGATAATTTCTGAACCAAATCGGGTGAGCCACCAACAGTTTTATGAGTTATTATCCAGTGGACATAAAAGTAGAGAGAGAGAGAGAGAGAGAGAGAGAGAGAGAGAGAGAGAGAGAGAGAGAGAGAGAGAGAGAGAGAGAGAGAGAGAGAGAGAGAGAGAGCTACTATAAGTTCTCCACCCACGCAGAACAGCGCGGCCTTGAACTAGATAAACATACACAAGTGAACGCGAGAGATGATTATCTCGGAAAATATTTTCTGAAGTTAATGATACAGAGAAGAATATTTCCTGAATGCTAATAGTAACAGGAAGAATATCTTTTAAAGTTAATAAAGAGAGGAGGAATATTTCCCTGAGCTACTGATGATAGCTGGAATATTTCATGAAGCTTCGGAGCTGGAAAATACTTCATATCAGTCAGAATATTCGTCATATCTAACGAGCCTGAAGATATTTGGGAAATATTCTGTGAAATGTCTTAATTCGCAAGTACAGCCAAGATGCAACAGTATCGAGGGTTTTAACATTTCATACCAACCTTCGTCTTGCTGCCCGCGGAACCCATCCTTACCAACCTCCTGCCCAACAGGTCCTTCAGCAGGTCCTGTGGCAGGAACCTCTCCTACCAGTCCCTCTCCTACCCCCATTCTCCCGTCCTTCAGCACTCCATCTGTCCCTACCAGTCAACTGGGCGCTGCTGTACTCCCTCAGGGGACGGAGGCAAATACCTTCGGACATTACCAAGTGTCGGCTGCAAACCACACCAGTCGGAGGCACATAGGAGCCCCAGAAGCAGGGAACTTCTATTTACGAATTCGTGTTGAGCAGGACATATATATATATATATATATATATATATATATATATATATATATATATATATATATATATATATATATGGAGAGCTGGGCCCGGCACACTCCGTTGCTACATAGGTGGTTCAGGCAAATGTTAATGCCCTTAAGCGAGAAGGAAATGTAGGTGCCTCATGGACACACCCTGACTGGCCCTGAAATAAATGAGTTGGGGCACCGAAAGCTAGGCCAGCCAGCCAGCCAGCCAGCCAGCCAGCCAGCCAGCCAGCCAGCCAGCCAGCCAAGCCCTGAGTAAGGTGGAGTCTCTCTTTGAGTTTCTCTTCGGGAAAAAAAATACCTTGGGAAGAAATGGCATTGAAATATTTCACTTTTTAATTATGATTCTGTTAACAGGACTGCCACCACCAAGGAGGCTAAGGCTACTGCTGTTGGCTGAGTGATGCTCAGTTCCTGCTTAATTAGTTTACGAACTGTAAATATGTTATCAGAGAATATCTCATCATCATCATCACCGAACACGAAGGAGGAGGCGACTCATCCAGTGCCCTGTGATTTCTTAGCTAGATTTATTAGCGTAATATATATATATTTTTTTTTTTTTTTTTTATACTTTGTCGCTGTCTCCCGCGTTTGCGAGGTAGCGCAAGGAAACAGACGAAAGAAATGGCCCAACCCCCCCCATACACATGTACATACACACGTCCACACACGCAAATATACATACCTACACAGCTTTCCATGGTTTACCCCGGACGCTTCACATGCCTTGATTCAATCCACTGACAGCACGTCAATCCCTGTATACCACATCGCTCCAATTCACTCTATTCCTTGCCCTCCTTTCACCCTCCTGCATGTTCAGGCCCCGATCACACAAAATCCTTTTCACTCCATCTTTCCACCTCCAATTTGGTCTCCCTCTTCTCCTCGTTCCCTCCACCTCCGACACATATATCCTCTTGGTCAATCTTTCCTCACTCATTCTCTCCATGTGCCCAAACCATTTCAAAACACCCTCTTCTGCTCTCTCAACCACGCTCTTTTTATTTCCACACATCTCTCTTACCCTTACGTTACTTACTCGATCAAACCACCTCACACCACACATTGTCCTCAAACATCTCATTTCCAGCACATCCATCCTCCTGCGCACAACTCTATCCATAGCCCACGCCTCGCAACCATACAACATTGTTGGAACTACTATTCCTTCAAACATACCCATTTTTGCTTTCCGGGATAATGTTCTCGACTTCCACACATTTTTCAAGGCTCCCAAAATTTTCGCCCCCTCCCCCACCCTATGATCCACTTCCGCTTCCATGGTTCCATCCGCTGACAGATCCACTCCCAGATATCTAAAACACTTCACTTCCTCCAGTTTTTCACCATTCAAACTCACCTCCCAATTGACTTGACCCTCAACCCTACTGTACCTAATAACCTTGCTCTTATTCACATTTACTCTTAACTTTCTTCTTCCACACACTTTACCAAACTCCGTCACCAGCTTCTGCAGTTTCTCACATGAATCCGCCACCAGTGCTGTATCATCAGCGAACAACAACTGACTCACTTCCCAAGCTCTCTCATCCCCAACAGACTTCATACTTGCCCCTCTTTCCAAAACTCTTGCATTTACCTCCCTAACAACCCCATCCATAAACAAATTAAACAACCATGGAGACATCACATATATATATATATATATATATATATATATATATATATATATATATATATATATATATATATATATATATATATATCCACTCACAAGTATCTATAACAATCCACTCCAGGTTGTCCACATTCCAACATCCTCAAACCAAGCTGTTTCTCTTTCTCTCTCCTACTATACTCTATAACCATAACTTTATCAGTATTAACTTTCAACTTTCTCCTTTCACACATTCTCCCTAACTTATTCACCAGCCTCTGTAGTTTCTTACTAAAGACTTCCATTACAGCCGTGTCATCAGTTAATCGCAACTGTCTCATATCCTAGGCACCTCAGTTTGAGCCAAACATGAACTCAAAATTTTAACTAAATAATCAACAACACTGCAATATCCTGCTTCCTATAACAACTCCAAGTCCTCGCATAATTCCTGGTTACATTTTCTCTCACCTTTTGCCACTCTTCACCCAATATCTCCCGGTATCTCCTTACACAAGTGTCTTCCAAGCTCATTCACTTTAACCTGCATCTTTCTACCCAAATTGTTCCCTCTTTTCATTACGGCTCTACAAACTTTCATCCTCTCCTTTAGGTATACACACATCCCACCAGCTGGCTCTATCAGCCCAATTACATCAAAAAGTCTCTCTTCAGCACGCCTATCAAGCAGTACACAATCTAGTGGTGAACGCGAGCCATGAACCTCACCATCGCTCGTGCATTGAAATCACCCATCACAATTATCTGATTTCTCTTATCAATATTGCTAACAAACTCCTTCAGCTCCTCGCCTCTCTTCCTCACTCCTTTCGCTATCAATTGCATAAACACTAACAATCACCCACCATTCATAATCCACTTGCATTTTCACCCACATTAATCTGAAGCTCACTCATTACACTCTTTCGAAACACACTCCCACATCTCCTTCCCCAGCAGAAGTGCCACCCCCACCTTTGCTCTCTTCCTCACACTAACCCCTCAGACATTCCTAAACCATTCTTCCCCATCCCCCTGAACTTAGCTTCACTTAGACATACTACCTATCTCCCTTTCTTCTCATTACTACCTATCTTTCCCTTCTTCCCATCTTGGTTACATCCACACACATTTAGAAGCCCCAGGCACGAGCCTTCGAGGAGGAAGAGTTCTCCTCCTTTCTCTCCTTGTGTTCCATCTGTCAGAAACAGAGATACATGAAGGGGGAAGTTTTCCAGCGATCCGTTCCCGCCTCTTTTCGCCGCCTTATACGTCATGCAAGGATATATGAGGGTAGGATTCTTTCCCTCCTGTCCCCACTATGACTCAGCCCAACACAAATCCGTCCATCTAAATATATTCATTTTGTATTGAACTTCGCACCTCCGTCTACCACGTGCAACCTTCAAACCAATCATTAGACTTCAAAAGTCCTGAGTTTCTGTTGGCCGTCATCCAACTCCATAACCCAAATGTTTTGACGGTGATGTCAGCTCAGACCTGACGGTGGTGTCAGCCCTGACCTGACGGTGATGTCAGCTCTGACCTGACAGTGATGTCTGCCCTGACCTGACGGTGGTGTTAGTCCTGACCTGACGGTGGTGTCAGCCCTGACCTGACGGTGGTGTCAGCCCTGACCTGACGGTGATGTCAGCTCTGACCTGACAGTGATGTCTGCCCTGACCTGACGGTGGTGTCAGCCCTGACCTGACGGTGATGTCAGCTCTGACCTGACAGTGATGTCTGCCCTGACCTGACGGTGGTGTTAGCCCTGACCTGACGTGGTGTCAGCTCTGACCTGACGGTGATGTCAGCTCTGATCTGACAGTGATGTCAACCCTGACCTGACGGTTGTATTAGCCCTGACCTGACGGTGGTGTCAGCCTTCACCTGACGGTGGTGTCAGCCCTCACCTGACGGTGGTGTCAGCCCTCACCTGACGGTGGTGTCAGCCCTATAGTGATGGTGATATCTGCTCTGACCTAATGGCGTTGTCAGCCGTGACCTGATAGTGGTGCTATCCGACCTGACACCAATCCATCTCTACCCTCCCTCCTCCAGAGGTTGTCAGAGCGTGTGGGCATCCACGTGTCAGAGGTCCCACGCCCCAGGCCACCTGATCTCTACACTTAGAAACCATTGGAACTTTTTTCTCATCTTCGAATCATGGGTTCACTATTTTCCACGCACTGATTTCTACCGCGAACCCTGAACTTACTGATGTTTCTTCTGTGTTTACATGGAGAAACTCACATACGGTGTGTGTGTGTGTGTGTGTGTGTGTGTGTGTGTGTGTGTGTGTGTGTGTGTGTGTGTGTTCACGAATCCGTAATCACATATTTATACAAATGAAAAAGTCATATACACGCGGGGCCACATCTCTCGAATTTTCTTTGCTGCCTTACGTTTATTCAGTCTTATGTATTCTTGGTATTGAGAGTTTCTTTCCTTAATTTGCTCCGTTCATCTACAGCTCTGTTGCTGTAGAATCATTCGCATGTATTTTCTATTCATTTCAAGCAGAATCTCTATCTTGTTCTCTCTATGGACCTTATTTATATGGGTACTGTTTACTGTCCATATTTCCAAACTGCTTCATGATCTTCAAAACTGTCGTTATATATCCTCTTCTCTCTTCCAAAATTGGAAAATCAATGGCTTCCATCTTCTGCCTGAAATGTAGCCCAATCACAACAGCCTTCCTTTGGACTTTCTCTATAAGATCCATATATTTCTTCCAAGACAGTGACCTGGCTTGTGATGCCGACTCCGTGATATATCTTTCCTTCATCTTACTTGAGCATTTCCTCGTCTATGCCTCTAAGTCCAATTTTGACGTTAATCAACAAATAATTAAAGTTTTTCAAACTTCCTCTCATGCGTATATTGGTTATTGGCTTTGGACGACGTCAACCTCATGTTCCTTTTGCACAAAGACTTCTGTTTCGTGTGTCCTGCAAAGATGGCAGTCTTAGATAGGACTCTCTTCCCAAAGTCCTATGTTCCTCAGTTTACATTTACTTGAGTTCAGCTTCATCAACTATGTATCTGTTCGTTGATGTAGTCGAAGTCTAAGTCTCTTTGTAGGTTATCATTGCTCCGGACATTCCTTCTCTCTATGACGTCGCCTCATCTCTAAACATTGCTTCGTGTGATGCAAGTCTTTCTAGCGAACCCTTTGCGTATGTTAAGAATAACAACGGTCCCATGGTTGAACCTTGCAGCACGCCACTGGTGACACCAACCTAGTAGTTTGACACTGCGTCTCTAACGCCCCATCTTTGTCCCCTTCTGTCCAAATACATTTCGGTCCATCAAAGAGTCCTGCCATGCCTGCTTAAGAATCCAGCTTTCTTCACCAGCCTCCTGTGTAGGAACAATTTCAAGGGTCTTCTGCCAGTCGAGGAACACACAGACTACCCACCACCCACCCACCTCTATTGCTAAAGCAAGTGGTCTCTCCATCATACAAGTTTAGGAAATAAGCAATACACAGTCTCTTCCCTGTGATCTCTTGTTGCCTCTCATTTTAGTTTCTCATTTGTAAGTAATTATCCGTTTATTTTCTGACTCCACTCCAGCAGTCTACAGACCAGGTACATTACAGAAACTGCTTTATAGTTAATTGCATTTCACCTCTTTAGTTTCTTTACGAAAATTATGAGTTTTGCTGTTATCCAATCTCTTGGCAATGATCTTTCTTCTTTCTATTCTTCGAATATCTCAAACAATTTATCAAGTGTGTCTGTATAATCCCTCAGAATATCTTGAGAAACTTCGTCTGGATCAAGCACTTTACAGGAATCAAGATTTTTTCAATATGATAAGTATGACTTTCTTCATTCTTATTGTTTTCCACTACCTTTTCCTCGTTGTCACATAAATTCCACTTCTTCAGCAATCATTCTCTTTGAACTGCTAAATGTGATTTCAGGTCTTGAGCTGTTAACATGTTTCATTTAGTTTTATGAAACAATTTCCAATTGTCCTCCTCCCCATCCATACCATTTCCCTCAAAACCTTTCTATTCTTCTTCCACATTTTTCACCATTCATTTCAAAGTGTCACATTCATTCATTATGCTGCCTAGCTTGCGTGCCATCTGTGTCTCCCCAATGGTAAATACCTAATTCCTTTATCGCTCTGACATCTGTTGAACATCCCTCTCCATTCTGATCGACTACTTCACTCCATCCCCTGGGAATGGCAATCTAGTTTAACACTGATGAGTCCATCTCTCCATACATATATATATATATATATATATATATATATATATATATATATATATATATATATATATATATATATATATATATACACACACACACACACACACACACACACACACACTCACACAGTGGCCCAAGAGTCGCGCCTCATACAAGAAAATACCACAATAAATGTTCACATCGTCAGCCATTAAGCTGGTAAAACTTTTGTATTCGACGATGAGACGATGCCTGAACGCGCCTCAAGCTACTGACACTGGTTTTAGAACATTCTTCTCTGATTCTCCCGATGTTCCTTGGTCGAGGTACGTACGGTAACATAAGAGAAAAATCATCTTATCAAAAGGAAGATCTCAATATAAACATTATATTACCAATTATTCGGAATCCTACGGGACGCTACCTTCTAAAGATCCTTGTGGGGTGCAACTTTTGGGCCTCTCTGTTTATATATATATATATATATATATATATATATATATATATATATATATATATATATATATATTGCAAGAGATCACAGTGGTGCGCGTGATCTAGTATTTGCCGATAGCCTGGGGAAAATAAAAGACGATAATCTCCCAAGTGCACTTTCGTGTAATGATCACAAAAAAGTTGAGTTAATATGAATAATATCAAGTTTATAAAGGAAGAGAGACACGTCAGATGGAGTGGGAGTTTGGAAGAGAGACACGTCAGATGGAGTGGGAGTTTGAATGGAAAGATCATGAAGGAAGTGGAGTGTCTTAGAAATTTGGTGGTGGACATGGCATCGGATGGAATCGTAAGAGCTGAAGTATGTCACAAGGTGGATGAGGAGACTGCTGTCCTGAGTGAAATGAGGAAAAAATGGAGAAAAACATTACTAACTCTGGGGGAAAAGATGAGCATGTTTGATGATACAACGGATGCAAGGCGTGGGTTAGTCTAAATACGATGATATGGAAGAGAGTGAATGTGTTGGAAATATAATGGCCTGAGAACAATATATGGTGTGAGGAAGGTTAATCTACATATAAATGATTGGGTTAGTGAGCTGTGTTAGTAAGATTATGGTTAAGGGAGCTAAAGATGGTGTGCTCAAAAGGTATGTACTTGTGAAGTGAATGATTAAGGAGAGACTGACTGAAAAAGAGAATATTTGTGTCAAAAGTGGAGAAAACGAGGACGGTAGAGGCCAAGGTAGAGATGGAAGGATAGACTGAAAGATACTTTAACTTGTCGAGGTTTCAGCATGTAGAGGGAAGTGATGTGTGCCTGAGAAAGAGTGATTTGGAATAATGTGGTATACAGAGAGCAACGTGCTGTCAATAGACTGAAACAAGGCATTTGAAATGGCAAGGAGAACCACGGAAAGGTCTCTGAGGCTTGGTTATGGATACCAGGCTCTGACTGGCGAGTGTTATGAATGACAACCAGGGAGTGGATGTGAGCAAATGATGTCGTTCTTCGTCTATTTCTATCGCTACATCACTGACGTGGAAAACAGATTAAACAAATAAATGAATGGTTAAATAAACACACACACACACACACACATATATATATATATATATATATATATATATATATATATATATATATATATATATATATATATATATATATATATATATATATGACCCAGTTACCTGCCGTGAAAGGAGAGCCATAACAAAACAAGCAAAGCCAACAACCGCGCCATCTTTCGTCTTAAATAGAGTAATGCTGGTGCGATACGCCCCTCTTCCCCGCATGTAGTCACTTTCACTCACCCCCCCCTCCACTCACTCAATAAGGACCCCCCCAAGGCCCCCATCCAAACTCCACCCACACTCACCCACACCAACCACCTCTCTCTCTCTCTCTCTCTCTCTCTCTCTCTCTCTCTCTCTCTCTCTCTCTCTCTCTCTCTCTCTCTCTCTCTCACGGTAGGCCACACCCATCCTCCCCTCCCCTCTCTCACCCCCAGACCACCACCCGCGACACTACCCCCTCCCTCTGTTGCCGGCCTTACGCCCACCCACCCCCACCCGGCCCTCACACCCTCACCGTGAACCAATTTACAACAGGCACGGGTGGGGAGAAGGGAGGGGGATTGGAGTGGGGGTGGAGTGGAGGAGAAGAGGGAGTGGGGGTTTGTGGCCCATTGTTGACGTGTTATTAAGTTCTTCATGTATGAGGTGGTCAAACGAAGGGTCTTCAATTCACAGTACCCCACCCTGACCCCTGGGGAGGTCCACTGTGTCATGACGGGTCTGGTGGAAACCCGTAGGGGGAGAGGGCGGAGCCTGCGTAGGTCTCATGGAGTTTTGGTGGAGCCCTGGAGGGTCTGGTGGAGCCTTGGTGGGTCTGGTGGGTCTCTAGAGGGTCTCTGGTGGGTCTGATAGATCTGATGGGTACGGTTTTGGGTTTGGTGGGTATTCTGAAGAGTCAGGAAGAGGGTCTTTTAGATCAGGCGGAGTTCTGAAGGTCTGGTGGTACTCCGATAGGTCTCTCGTGATCTGTTTGGTCTGATGATGTTCTAACAGACCCACCTTGCCACAGGGGAAGTCTACCAGACCCTTGATGACACGCCCTAACACATGCGGAAACGGGCAGTTGATACCCATATCTTATCATGATTAGCTTAGTCATACCTAGAGATACTGCATCTGAACAATGATGAAATTAACCTTCATCATCATCATTAATATATATATACATATATAATATATATATATATATATATATATATATATATATATATATATATATATATATATATATATATATGTGAAGCGTCTGGGGTAAAGCATGGAAAGTTGTGTGGGGCCTGGATGTGGAAAGGGAGCTGTGGTTTCGGTGCATTATTACATGACAGCTAGAGACTGAGTGTGAACGAATGGGGCCTTTGGTGTCTTTTCCTAGCGCTACCTAGCACACATGAGGGGAGAGGGGGTTGTTATTCCATGTGTGGCGAGGTGGCGATGGGAACAAATAAAGTCAGACATTATGAATTATGTACATGTGTATATATATGTATATGTCTGTGTGTGTATATATATGTGTACACTGAGATGTATAGGTATGTATATTTGCGTGTGTGGACGTGTATGTATATACATGTGTATGTGGGCAGGTTGGGCCATTCTTTCGTCTGCTTCCTTGCGCTACCTCGCTAACGCGGGAGACAGCGACAAAGCAAATAATATATTCCTATGAGTCCACGGGACTCATGGGAATATCTTGATCACGCGCAAAATTGTGATACTTTCCAATATATATATATATATATATATATATATATATATATATATATATATATATATATATATATACACGTCTCAGAAGCCTACAGGATACATATTGAAGAAAACGTGTTTAACGATATTGTCCCATCAATGGATGTTGCCGTCGGGAGAAAATGTCTAGGAAATAGTGTTTATTTATGAGGGTTGAATACGACAGTGTGTCTGGGACGAAAGGGGTCAGTAGCGAAGATTGGCAATGATGAAGAAAGAGAAACATAATGAACGATATACATAAAACAACGACTACGAGCAGATGATGATAAACTGAAAGCAATAAAAGAAAACAAAAAATAGGATGTAAATAAACAATCCTTGTCTTCCATCTGGAAGAAGAACAAATATAATGGTGGCTACTGAGAAGGAAATGTCACAGCTCACGGAAGGTGGTTGGGCGAGGTGTGTCACCCAGATAAATAGAGAATCTGAAATGAGGATGACACTGAGAAGTGAAGATGGACACTTAAGTGCAGTTGCTACTGACGCGAAGCAAACGACAGGATTGATTGTTGTGTGATGTGGGGTTGGAAGGAGAATGCTTGCTCTGTGATCTAGGGTTCGAAGAGGGATTTAGCCTTTGTGATTCAGGGTTCATAACTCATACGTTAAGATCCCAGGGTTCGAAGTACTCTTTACGCTGTGTGACTCGGGGTTCGAAAGATGATCACCTGGTTTTCTGTCGTCTAGCTTTCGCACATAATGACCTCCAATAGATAAGTTCGTAATAGACCACCAAGTCTTCTGTTCTCTAGCTTTCTCATGTATGCCTACGTCACACAGGGACAGTGTGATAGGATACGAGAGAACATCCAGGGGGTGAAAGAGGTGTCTGACTGACCATATGAAGGATGCTGCAGGACACTAACCCCCAGCCCTCGCCAGGGGCCTCTCAGTTGCAACCAACATCGAGAAATGATCCCTCTGAGCCTCCGTCAGGCGCACCGTAGTTATGGAGACGAGAATGGTGAACAAAAAGGTCAAACTGTATGTCTCAGATAACATCCGTCACGATAAAGGAAAAGTTTTCTGCCACTGGAAGATCTGGAGTGTTGCAAGACACATGGGGCGAGGAACTGAGGATCTGTTCTCTAATGAGGAAGAAGGACCATCTGTCTTTAAGACGGATTGTAAACAGAAATTTTCAAGGACTGAGAAACCACTGGTTACCGGTGATGTTCATCTGAAAGCATACACATATCTGCCTGTCATTTCAGTAGTACATGCATCATGTTAACTGATAATAATTACATAAATCTTATGATTACTAATGTGTTTGTGTGATACGATGTTTACTGTACAGTATAGATAAAACATGTCCCTCTACTGCAGTGTAAGTAAGATAATGGAACACCAACCTACAGTATCTTCATATATCTTGTTACCTGCAATAAGAAAACAGCTAATCACCAATCTAAATCAATCCCCCACGACATACACTGCTCACAAGAGCAACGAAAGAATAGCCAATCAATCCCTGGGTTCATGATTCAAAGAAAGCAATAAACAACTATGAAATCATTCATACACCATCACACACACTCCTCTCCAGATAGGTCAAGAACTGGCCAATCAGTGTATTTCTCACACGTGATCGCCAGGGAACGACCAATCAGCTCATCCCTTCCCCCCCTTACAACTCTCAGCGAATAGCCAATCAGCTCTTTAGTTGCCATCTCACAACTCTCATCAATCTCCATCTTTTTGTGGACTCTATCACCTGTCGCCACCTCACCCCCGAGCAAGTAGTCAACCTTGACTGTGACCAACCTCCAACCCCAGACGTAGGCAGGTGTAGACCCCCACCTCACCTGATCTATGCCCTACACAATGATTCCCATCTTCTATGAAACGAAACGAAGCTCACGAACCCCAACAAGGCGAGTAGAAAGTGTAGTTAGTGGTCTCAGCCCATTTCTGACCAGGTGGGGTGGGATGTGGAGGTGGGGGGTTAAAAACCGTCCTTACATGTGCTTCAGTCGGGCCCTCAGCCCGTTTTTTGTCGGGCGTTACAAAAGGCCTTGGGTTATATTCTCAGTTCCTGAAGTCAAATGTGGGGCTGTGTGTGTGTGTGTGTGTGTGTGTGTGTGTGTGTGTGTGTGTGTGTGTGTGTGTGTGTGTGTGTAAGTTTAGAGGTGGGAACCCACTGGTGCGCAATTCACTAAGTTTTAACCATCTAATCTTCCACTTAAGTTCCTTAAAACGCAACAACAATTCATTTCAGGAGGAGCCTGATGCTGGAGGGAGCGAGCACAGCGGTCAAGCCGGCCCCTAACCCTCAGTTTACTGGTGAAGGATACGATTGTGGATCAGCTTCGGTTGGGCTGTCTGATATTAGCTGTTAGAAAAAGCTTGGATCAGCTGAAGACGAGATATTCAGTAATGAGATATTATCAGCAGCTTTGATAATCAGATTTTGACACAAACCTCAATGATCAGCTAACGACGTGAGCCATTCTGACCCCAGGGATTCGCCAGTTATACACTGGAGCACTACTCTGATCACCCATGAGGGGAAATGATTGGAAATTTCATTCTATCTAAAGTGTAAATCCTCTCAGTTCCAATCCTCCAATCAGTTTGTTCGCTCTACAAGTAATGTCTGGTGTATATAAACCATTGGTTGTCAGGTTTATCTAAATCATCCGCTGAACTGAGTGTCAGGTTAGGGTCCAATACAAGGATAATCTCACCCATGATTTCATTGCAGTAATTCGAGAGTAGAATGAATCCACCGCCATACCTATACATTGTACGCTATGGGCTTGTGAGGGTTCTAGCTTCCCTGCGCCACCAGGTGGGCAGAGCGGGGCTTCACTGCGCCACCAGGTGGGTAGAGCAGGGCTTCACTGCGCCACCAGGTGGGTAGAGCAGGGCTTCACTGCGCCACCAGGTGGGTAGAGCAGGGCTTCACTGCGCCGCCAGGCGGGTAGAGCGGGGCTTCACTGCGCTACCAGGCGGGTAGAACGGGGCTTCAATGCGCCGCCAGGTGGGTAGAGCAGGGCTTCACTGCGCCGCCAGGTGGGTAGAGCAGGGCTTCACTGCGCTACCAGGCGGGTAGAACGGGGCTTCAATGCGCCACCAGGTGGGTAGAGCGGGGCTTCACTGCGCCACCAGGTGGGTAGAGCAGGGCTTCACTGCGCCGCCAGGCGGGTAGAGCGGGGCTTCACTGCGCTACCAGGCGGGTAGAACGGGGCTTCAATGCGCCACCAGGTGGGTAGAGCGGGGCTTCACTGCGCCACCAGGTGGGTAGAGCAGGGCTTCACTGCGCCGCCAGGCGGGTAGAGCGGGGCTTCACTGCGCTACCAGGCGGGTAGAACGGGGCTTCAATGCGCCGCCAGGTGGGTAGAGCAAGGCTTCACTGCGCCGCCAGGTGGGTAGAGCAGGGCTTCACTGCGCCGCCAGGCGGGTAGAGCGGGGCTTCACTGCGCTACCAGGCGGGTAGAACGGGGCTTCAATGCGCCGCCAGGTGGGTAGAGCAAGGCTTCACTGCGCCGCCAGGTGGGTAGAGCAGGGCTTCACTGCGCCGCCAGGCGGGTAGAGCGTGGCTTCACTGCGCCGCCAGGTGGGTAGAGCAGGGCTTCACTGCGCCACCAGGCAGGTAGAGCGGGGCTTCACTGCGCTACAAGGCGGGTAGAGCGGGGCTTCACTTCGCCACCAGGTGGGTAGAGCGAGGTTTCATTGCGCCACCAGGCGGGTAGAGCGAGGTTTCAGTGCGCCACCAGGTGGGTAGAGCGGAGCTTCATTGCGCCGCCAGGTGGGTAGAGCGGGGCTTCACTGCGCCACCAGGCGGGTAGAGCGGGGCTTCACTGCGCCACAAGGTGGGTAGAGCGGGGCTTCACTGCGCTACCAGGCGGGTGGAAAGGGGCTTCAATGCGCCGCCAGGCGGGTAGAGCAGGGCTTCAATGCGCCGCCAGGTGGGTAGAGCGGGGCTTCACTGCGCCGCCAGGTGGAAGTTCGTGACATGAAGTTAGTGGCAGGAAATGATTCACAGGGCAGGCTCCTCACGGCGAGCCGACCAAGAATTTCCTAGACGCTGCTGGGAACGGGGAAGCGAGGACATCTTCCTGAGTGACCTTACCGTTCTGGTCTGTGATGTTCTACTGTTATTCTCTTTATATAAATAACGATGTAATAACCAACATGACACAGGTAACACCATGCTCCAGCTGTGGCCGGGTAACACCATACTCCAGCTGTGGCTGGGTAACACCATGCTCCAGCTGTGGCCGGGTAACACCATATTCCAGCTGTGGCTGGGTAACACCATGCTCCAGCTGTGGCCGGGTAACACCATGCTCCAGCTGTGGCCGGGTAACACCATGCTCCAGCTGTGGCCGGGTAACACCATGCTCCAGCTGTGGCCGGGTAACACCATGCTGCAGCTGTGGCCGGGTAACACCACGCTCCAGCTGTGGCCGGGTAACACCACGCTCCAGCTGTGGCCTGGTAACACCATGCTCCAGCTGTGGCCACTTCGGATGAAAGACAAGAAGTACGAGAAAAAGATCACAGTCTAGGCTAAGTTAAGACCTTCATACACCTGTAAATCTGACTCTCGAAGGTTGGAAGGTTATGAGAAGAAAAGAAGTACAAAAGAAGGAAGACAATTCAACAACCGCTTCGTTCCTGGAAAAAAAAAAAAAACGTGGTGGTAGTATAAGTCGATCCTCGCTGCCTGACTGGTCCCAACACAGATATCAAAGGAAGCAGCAGCCGGCAAGTGGTGCAAGTCCAGTCGTTGGTGGTTGGGACATGACAGATGTAAAGATAGTGTGAGCTTCTAAATATCTGAGAAAGTGAGAGTCAAGAAGAGTTTTTAAAGACGTTGGGGACAGTAGAAATGAGAGTAACTGGATGACAGATAAAGGGGTTAGAAGGGTCTCCTTTCATAGGAACGGGTTCCACAAAGGAGGCTTTTAACAGGTGTATATTTTCAGTTATCAAAGACGACATAGGCGAGAAATGATCGGAGGCACATCAGAGGCACAACGTACTAGCAGACGAGAAGGAGAAGCAATGCTATCCAAGTCATACTCTTTCCCTACAGAAGATCTTGTGTGAAGATACAGGAGTGGACATAGCTTCGGTGGGAGAGCTGGGGGTGGAAGAAACTAAATGTGAAATCCTCCAAAGCAGGTTTAAAGGAAAATGAGATACGGTTACGAGTAGCTTCATCAGTTGAAGACTTTGCTGTAGAACACACACGTCAGAAAAGATGAAAAGAAGTTGAAATGCGAGAATTTGTGGACATACTTCTCGTTATGGACCAGAGAAATTGATCACTTGAGAAGTAAGTCGAGTCAGCACACTTTCTTTTCAGGAAGTTGTGCTTGACTCTACGACTGCCAGTTTTGCGATAATTCTGAGCGGAAAGGAAGGTTGAATGAGATTCAGAAATGAAGAAGTTTGCGGCTTAGTGTAGTCTGTCCTGGATACAATAACCATGAGAGTAATAGCGATCAAACCGTAGCTGAGGGTATGAATAACTGATGGTAAGGGACGTTGAACTCCATCCCAGCAGATATGGCCCCCGCTACAAGATCAGCACATCTGGAGGCAACCCAGCTGGTGAGGCAGCACTGGCCTCTCCTTCAGAGCCACATTTAGTGTTTCGAGATGTGGACGCGCCCACTTACGAAGAATGAAAGACGACAGAAATATTGTACCTGTAACGGAAAGGTTAAAAGGTAAACATATAAAACTGAATGTGTCAGAGGAATGGTAATGGTAACCAGGAACTCAAGCTAGGTGATTAAGTAGCTCTTGCAGATCATTAAGGAAGGAAAAGAAAGGCCGTGAAGAGCCTAGTCAATCTTTGTCTTGCGCTGTGTTGCACAGAGGATTCCAGGACAGAGATGTGAAGAAAGCAACGCCTCGAAGCACGAAGAATGAAAGTCGAAAAAGTTGTACACAATTGGAGGAACTGGGGCGAGGGAGGAACACACAAGCAATATCACAGAAGGTAAGGAAATATTGAGCCAGATGGCCTCAGACTTGCGAGGTAAGATCCACGATGCGAGCTGCAGGTGCTTCAGTAAAGACAAACACCGTCCTTACAACGGAGACGATGTTAGAGATTATAGTCAGAGATCTGGAGGTGTGGGAGAGAGGCAGCCTTGGACACCTGGGTATCGGAGGGCATACGGTGATGGTCAGGTGAGGAAGTACACAGATGGTGTTCAGCAGAGAAGAGGTTGGATCCGGGACTGCAAATGTTGCGGAAATAGATAAGGGAAAGTTCCAGGTCTACGAGCAGTGTTAACCTAACCTAACTTAACATAATCTACTCTTCTTGGTAAGAATGTAAGAGACAAACTAGAGGTAACCTCATGATGAAGATCCAAAAGGAAGAAAATATTGTTAGCCTTCGTATTATTTCCTTACAAGTGATCATTACACCCTGAGCTTCTTGAACACGAAAGTACGACCCTTTAGCATGACGGCACGACCACTGAGCATGACTATGACGGTACGACCACTGAACACGACAGTACGACCCTTGGTCATACACATACCATACAATTAAGAGTCATCTATTGCTAATGATTATATGGCCATTTATATCGTCAAGCAGCGTGACACACTTCAATATCATCAAGATAGAAATGTGGATGTTACGACCCGTTACTCACTTCCAAAGGACGATATCAGGAAGCGTCATAGTGTGTGTGTGTGTGTGTGTGTGTGTGTGTGTGTGTGTGTGTGTGTGTGTGTGTAGAGGACTGTAAGAGTCAGTTCTCAGTGTTTTCAAAGTGCAAGTTACATCTCAGGCAAGACGGATGGTCTTCCAGTACGTTAAGACGGTGTTCCCTAATGTTGGAGAGACCGATGGATTGTGTCCAGAACCACAACATAAAAGTGTAACTCGTACATGTCTAGGGAGTGTACTTTCAGACGGGTTTATTTCTGGTGCGATGGTTTTTTAGGAATGAGTTGTGAAGGTGGTAGTGAGGTTCCCAGGTATGTGGCAGGTGAGCCTTCTTATACCAACTTAGAGTTTAGTAGGGGGTTACAAAATGGCCTGGAGGTGAAGGGCCAGGGCTGTTCCAAAGAACTAATAACCAGGTATATCAAGGTGCCATCGTACTGTAAGGCTTCTCTTGTCTCGTTATACAGGTGTTGACTGTTTGTGTTGCTGGCGGCCGGTGATTGTGGCTTGTAGCTTTGTTGTTTGTGTTTGACATGGGGAATAGTCAGGCAGGTGAACAGGATTCGAGGGAGAATCATTTGACGAGACGCTAAGGGATTTTTGCTTTTCCAAATGTGGTAACAGTAAATGTTTTGAGGGTCTTTACTTTATGTGTGGGTTTTATGTGCATACACACACACACACACACACACACACACACACACACACACACACATGTATATATATATATATATATATATATATATATATATATATATATATATATATATATATATATATATATATATATATATATATCAACATTATGTTATCTATCTCGCCCATCGTAACCAGTGGAGCCACTGCTATCATTATATCTTGTCCACAGTGGCCAGCTAACCCTCTGTTATCATGCCTACTGTGGCCAGTGGGCCCAGTGTTATAACAAAATCAATGGACAAAAGCGAAACAAACAGGATCGCTAGGCGTTTCACTTTTTATGAGGCCACGCCCAGTCTGCCCCAGTTAGGAGGCCAAGATTTCACTTTCGGTCAAGACGACGTATTGGGTGTGGCCCCCTTAGTGCCCATGTGTGGCCCCTTAGTGCCCATGTGTGGCCCCTTAGTGCCAGAGTACGGACCCCCTTTGTGCCCATGTGTGGCCCCTTAGTGCCAGAGTGAGGTCCCCAGTGCTCATGAGTGGGCCCCACTGCCCGTGTGTGGCCTCCAGTGCCCGCGCGTGGCCTCAATCGTTCGTGTGTGGCCCTGTGTGGCGCATGTGTGGCCATTAGGTCTCGAATATGGCCTCCTAAGTGGTCGTGTGTGTCTCCCAGTGTCTCTGTGTTTCCCCAGTTCCCATGTATGGCCCTTAGTGTCCAAGAATGGCCCGCACCCTATGTCCCAGTGTGGCCCTATAGGGTGTGGCTCCCAGTGCCTAAGTGTGGCCCTTAGTGACTATGTGTGGCTTCCAAGCGTCCATGTATGATTTCACTGTCAGGGTATGCCACTCAGTGCCAAGGTGTGACCATGAATACCCGTTTCTGCTCCGCAATGCCCGGATGTGGCCCCCAGTGCCCAGGGTATGGCTCCTAATGCCCGTATGTGGTCTCCAGTACCCGTGTGTGGATGCCAGTGCCGGGGTGTGGCCTCACTGCTCGGGTGTGGCCCACAGTACCCTGGGTATGGTCCCAAGTGGCTGGGTCTCATCCTCAGATGTTCAGCTCAACTCAGTCCTCAATGGGTGGGTTTATGTGGAGGTGTAGTATGTGGGGTGTATGTAGGGGTGTAGTGTGAAAGTGTAGGTGTAGGTGTAGTATGAGGGGTGTAGGTGGGGTGTAGCGAGAGAGGTATAACGAGAAGGTTGTAGGTGGGGTTGCAGTACTAGGGGTGTAGGTGAGAGTGTAGTATAAGGGGTGTTAGTGGGGGTGTTGCGTGAGGGGTGTAAGTGGGGGTGCTAACTGGTTGGTATGAGTGGGTGTGGTTGTCCAACTGGTCTGGTTGGATGTGGGGGTGGAGGGAAGGGGATGTGTGGGTGGTTGTCTGGCAGGTGTGGGTCGTGGTGGGGGAGAGTAGTGGCTCTCCTAGTGTGGGAGGAGGTGGGGACGTCACAGACTGGCTCGTGTGGCCAGAGTAGTATAGTGATGTTGGTGGTGATGGTGGTGATGGTGGCGGTGGCGGTGATGGTGTGAGTCGTACACCTGAAGTGATGATTAGTGCCTGGCACTGTGGCTAGGCAGTTCCACAGTGCCAATACCCAGACAGTGACTCCTGTCAAACATCAATGTCAAACCCTCCACACCAACCCCGCCACGTAGCCAGCCCACCAGGGGGTGCTAGTGGTCGGGGTGCAGTACCACCTGAGGCCGCCTGATACACCCCATCCTCTCACTTCTACTTGCCTCAGCCTCATTACCTCCCTCCTCATTTCCTCCTCCCTCCCTTCCCTCATCTTCTCTCCCTCTCTCTTCTTCAATGCATCCCTTATTCTCTCCTCCTCACTCCCACCCATCTTCTCTCCTCCAATCCTCTCTCTCTCTCTCTCTCTCTCTCTCTCTCTCTCTCTCTCTCTCTCTCTCTCTCTCTCTGGTAAATAATGTGTGCATATGTATGTATGTAGGTAAGGTACTCGTTTTCATGACGAATGTATGTATGTATGTATGTACGTATGTGATTACTATTAGCATGTCTTTTCTCCTATGCATGTATGTAAATACACGCAGCCTTGCCCATACCAGGTATCCATTTTATCAACCAGCTCCTATGAGAAGATGAACAGCTGGGTGAACTGTGGACCGGCTGTCGCGACCGAGATTCGAACCTATGCGGATTTGATCCCAGACGGCCCGTGCATGCGTGAGGGTCATCGTGCATATATGCATGTATGTATTTGTGTGTCGTTATTCATCCAATTCTTCATCCATTCAGTTCCACAAGCAAGTCACCCAGCATGTTCATCAACAAGACAGCTGTGGGGTGAACAACACCACCAGTGACTGCTTCATGATGGAAGGTGGGGAGAGAACCCCAGCCTTCATCACCGCTGCCCTGGGTGAAGGAAGGTGGGGAGAGAACCCCAGCCTTCACCACCGCTGCCCTGGGTGAAGGAAGGTGGGGAGAGAACCCCAGCCTTCACCACCGCTGCCCCGGGTGAAGGAAGGTGGGGAGAGAACCCCAGCCTTCATCACCGCTGCCCTGGGTGAAGGAAGGTGGGGAGAGAACCCCAGCCTTCATCACCGCTGCCCTGGGTGAAGGAAGGTGGGGAGAGAACCCCAGCCTTCATCACAACAGCGCTGGGGATGCAAAAGACTGGCAACTGCCTCAGTCACTGGTGAAGGGGAGGTGGGGTGAGAACCTCAGCCTTCATCGTTAATTGACTTTATAAATTGCTTTTTCTTTTCTTTTTTACTGTGGTGTACGTGATGGGGGGGTGCCTCCGCCTCCCTCCCAACCCAACCCTTCTGTCGCTCCTACGAGGCATGTCAGCGGGCAAGGATTTCTTATCCTGTCAGCAATGGTGAAGAGACGGGAAGGATGCCAGGAATCTCTCTCTCTCTCTCTCTCTCTCTCTCTCTCTCTCTCTCTCTCTCTCTCTCTCTGTGCCCCACCCTCCAGGGTTTTGCACCATTTGCTATGCCGCGCATGACGCTGGCCTGGGCTCGGCAGGTACAGCCTTACTCGCCCTGAATACAGAGCCAGCTAGCCAGCCCCCCGGCCCCCAGCGATGCAGATAAACATCTCACCATCTAAATGAGCTACTTCAGGGGAGCTCTACCAGCTGAACAAGGTCTCCTAGATAAGTGAGCCCAGCACAGAGTGGGAGCAGTTACAGATACCCCGAGCCCCACCTACCAGAGTGTGACTTCCAATCTTCCAGCCATTTTATGTTCTTTCAAGCTGTGTTAAGCTGTGTCTGCGACGTCTCTCTTGTCTGACGTCAGCCCAAACTATTTCTAAAATGTAACTACCAATTGAGTAAACACTTTCAGCTATGTTAGCTGTACTTCCGACGAAGCTTTTCAGCTGAAGTAAGCTACAGTTTTTTTGTAAAGTGAGCTCTACTTGCTGAATTAGCCAGTTAAGTAAGTGAGGTAACCTTGCAAACCCGAGTTCTGTTAGCTGTGTTCTAGACCAGCTCAAAAGCTATAATAAAGAAGCTCCATGTGCTAAATGATTGACCTTCCTCCCACCTCTCACGTGTGTCTGCCCCGCTCTGCCCGCTTCTCTCTGTCTGTCTGTCTTTCTCTGTTTCAGCAGGAGGTAGACAGACATCAACCAGGGAGGTATGTCACCCGTCCTTCCCCACCTGGGTATCGTGAGGGGGTCAGTGACAGCTGCTAGCACATCATTGGCTGTCAAATATCATTCCTTTGGCACAGGTAGCTGTCTTTCCTCTCTGCCTCTCCCACACGACGCGGCCTGCTGGCATTCACTCCACAAACATACAACCTCTCCATCTCACACGCAACACTTGAAACACGTCACTCACATGACTCCTTCTTCGTCACTATATATCTCTCCACAGTTAGTACTACGCTCTAGCCCTGCCTTTTGGCAAAATCTCGTCATATGTACTCGTGAGTAAGTAAGTAAGTAAGTACGTAAGTAAGTAGTAAGTAAGTAAGTTGGTAAGTACTCTCTTCTCTCTCTCTCTCTCTCTCTCTCTCTCTCTCTCTCTCTCTCTCTCTCTCTCTCTCTCTCTCTCTCTGCCCTACTCTCGCCGTCTCCCCCACCCCGTTCTCACACAATCAGGCCCCAGTTGTGGCGGAGCAGGGGAGGGAGGGTGGGGGAGCAATGAGAGAGGGAGGAGGGCAATGAGAGAGGGAGGGAGAGGGTTGCAGTGAGAGAGGGAGGAAGGAAGCAAAGGCAACAGTGAGGGCGTGTGGGCACCAGTGTAGGAGACAGGGAAGGAGGAGGGAGGGAGGAAGGAAGGGAGGGCAGTAATGAGAGAGGGAGGGAGGGAGGGAGGGAGGGAAGAAGCGATGGCAACAGTGAGGGGGAGTGAGAGGCGGAGGATAGCAGTGAGGTGCCCATCACACCTACGTCAACGGCGGGGCTTTTGGTGGCCTAGGCAGGTGCTGGAGTGTGCCCCAGGGTGGGCGTACCTGGGGGTATGATGGTACGTGAGGACGTGCACGGCTGGCCTGGCGTGGGGGGGAGGCGTGTGTTAGGGCGAGGTGTGCTGGGCTTCGGCAGCTGAAGTGATGAGTGTGTGTGTGTGTGTGTGTGTGTGTGTGTGTGTGTGTGTGTGTGTGTGTGTGTGTGTGTGTGTGTGTGTGTGTGTGACAGGCAGAACAGACAGTGAGAACACAAGCTTCAAGCTGCACAACAGTAAACAGGGCTTAAGCTTTCGAGTTATATACTCGAAGTTGTTCATTTGTTGACAGGCAGCAGGAAGGCACCGGAAATATTTGTTCAGTAGAGATAAACAGGAATTCGGGGCGATGTAGAGACACAAGTAGCAGCAAATACAATAGCGTGTGTGGCAGTAAGCTCTCTAATGCTTGGGTAAGCTGTAAGCAGCTTACCCAAGCTGAGGTATACGAAACAACAGACAACAGTTGGGAGGCCAGACAGACGCCACCAACGGCCTCTGGCTCATATCCTCAGAGGCCGTCACTAGAACAGCAGACCCAGCGTCACGCCCCCCTGGGGAAGCCCTCCTCCTGTCACATGACACCCCCCTCCCCCTCCCCCTCCCCCTCCCGTCACTCATACTTACACTTGCTCTAGCCACATACAACCCCCCCCCCTCCCTCCCCCACCTCCCTTCACCCATACTTACTCATACTGGCTCCAGCCACATGACCCCACCCCTCCCGTCACTCACACTCACACTGGCTCCATTCACTCGTTCCTCTCCGATTACTCACACTGACTCATCCTGGCTCCGTCCACACTTCCATGATTGCGAATTTCCATTGAATCTTTTGTCCTAATTTGCGTAAGTCAAATGATCCTTCAGCAGAACACCTGAAGCCTCCTGAAAGTACCAGAGCCTTCAGCCTATAGTCTGAAACATGATGGACGATCGCCAAGGTGTTCAGTCTGAAGTCTGAAACACAGTGTTCAGGATGTAAGTGTTGCAACAAGAGACTTGTCGTAAAAGAAAAAAAACAAATGTGAACAAGAATCCATTTAAATGTATCATGAAATTTCTGTTTTGTGGAAAATAAGTTTAAAAGTTTAATTTCCACAGCTGTAGCGATGTGAATGTTACTACCAAGTTATGAAATATATAGCACATTCTGAACTTGACAGTTCCAAGTGTACGACACATTCTGAACTTGACACTCCAAGTGCACGATACATTCTGAACTTGACACTCCAAGTGCACGATACATTCTGAACTTGACACTCCAAGTGCACGATACATTCTGAACTTGACACTCCAAGTGCACGATACATTCTGAACTTGACACTCCAAGTGCACGATACATTCTGAACTTGACAGTTCCAGATGTACAATACGTCTTGGACTTGACCGTTACAGGAGCACAACGCAACATGAACTTGACATTTGAGGGAGTTTACGAAACTCCAAACTTGACGAGAAAACAGAGTTCAGCATTCAAAGAAAGTTCTTAAATAACTTTAATGAAAAATCGTAAAACTACCGAACGATAGAGAATTATATCAACACTTTGAGCACAACGGTACGAGCCTTGAGCATAATGATGTGACCTTTGACCTGGACGATTAGCAATGAGAGATAAGATTATGAAAAAGAGTCATATAGATTCAGGTACATTTACAATCTTTGTTTCTTTACACAAAAACTCGTCACAGAGGATGATGATGCACGGGTGATGTGTTGACAAGGTCTAATGTAGTGAGTGAAGTCATGTAAACCTCTGCATGGTGAATGTGTATTTACCTCACCACAACATAACTCAGCCTGTTATCGTGTTATTAATATCTATGACATTCTAGCCTGTGTCACTGCACTATCTTTTTTTTTATCTTTAAATTCAATGTTTTATCATGTGTCCTCCTGGCCTGTGTCACACTTGCTTTGCTCTCTCTCTCTCTCTCTCTCTCTCTCTCTCTCTCTCTCTCTCTCTCTCTCTCTCTCTCTCTCTCTCTCTCTCTCCAGCTGCGGGAGCAGCCCTGGCCTTTCCCTCGCCATCATACAAACATGTACACAACATTGTCCCCAGCGCCACATCCGGAGGCTGTAATCTCTGTGCCAGTTTTTGTGAGGCCGCCCATTCTCATCTGCCATCCTGGACCATCCTAGACCATCCTGGACCCTCCTAGACCATCCTGGACCATCCTAGACCATCCTGGACCATCCTAGACCATCCTGGACCATTCTAGACCATACTTGACTAACTCGAGCCTTCATGTACCATCATGGACCAGCCTGAACCTTTCTGGATCAAACAAGATCATTCTGGACCATCCTAGACCATCCTAGACCATTCCATACCATGACAGACCATCCTACACCGTCATAGACCATCCCAAACCATCCAAGACCATCCTGGACCATTCTAAGTCATTCTGGATCATCTTAGAGAATCCTGGGTAAAGCTGGACCAACTAAGACCTTTCCAGATCATACCGCTCTAAAGAAGGATAAAGTGAAATTTGTGTTGATATAAAGAGTGTGGTTGAGAGAGCAGAAGAGGGTTTGCTGAAATGGTTTGGACATATGGGGAGAATGAGTGAGGAAAGGTTGACAAGGTTGACAAAGATGATATGTGTCAGAAATGGAGTGAAAAAGATTTTGAGCGATCGAGGCCTGAACATGCAAGAGAGTGAAAGACATACAATGGATAGAGTAAGTTGGAACGATGTGGTATAATAGGGTCGACGTGCTGTTAATGGACTGAACCAGGGCATGTGGAGCGTCCTAATTAAACCATGGAGAGGCCTGTGTGGCCTGGGTGTGGATAGGAAGCTGTGGTTTCGGCACATTACACATGCCAGCTAGAAAACGGATGCGAGCGGATTTGACCTTTCTTCGTCTGTTCTTGGCACTACCTCGCCTAAGCTGGAAACGGCGCTAATGTATGAAAAATACTATATATAAATATATATATATATATATATATATATATATATATATATATATATATATATATATATATATATATATATATATACATATATATATTCATTTATTTATACGGGAATTCCGGATAAACAAAAGGGGTATACAACAATGACACAGTATGAAATTTCCAGTATAATGCGGGTGGAAATTCAGTGGCCAACAGAGGCAGAATAGCCTGTGGATGCAGATATCCTGTCATACAGCAAGACTTATGTACACTTGTGCATCAGGAAGGACACAGGCAACAGTTTATGTTTATTTGGATTCACAACGACACAGGAGAGTGAGGCCTTCTCTCGAGGGAGGTTCCTCATGGTTTGCCTTTACTTAGTTTCTTTCCCTCGTGCGTGTGTGTGTGTGTGTGTGACTAACCAACCGTCACTTCAGAGATTGTCTCACCTTAATACTGGTATGAAATGCTTCCTCTCACCACACCCCCGCTAGACGTGGCCACACTGGGAGCGATGCATACCCACATCCCCGCTAGACGTGGCCACACTGGGAGCGATGCATACCCACAACCCCGCTAGACGTGGCCACACTGGGAGCGATGCATACCCACAACCCCGCTAGACGTGGCCACACTGGGAGCGATGCATACCCACAACCCCGCTAGACGTGGCCACACTGGGAGCGATGCAAACCCCTGGGCGTTATGAACAAACATTAATGTCCTGAAGAGTGAAGACAGGGAGGAAAATACATGACAATACACGGAGGTAGTTAACTCGGGACGGATGTCTGGTGTAATTTACTCTGTTTACGACGGCATGAAAACAACATTCTTTCGTTGTTCTGACCACGAGAGCCGGCCAGGGTCAGCCATCATTGACACCAGCTAGGCAGGCCATCCAGTGACGCACCTTTGGTGAGAGGTTGATGATGATGACGTCAAGCTGACCTAAGGGTAATTCCTACGTTGAAAAACAGGTCAAGTTTCTACATTTCGTCTGATGACCTGAGACCTCCCTATCCCCCAGAGTGACCCCCCCCCCACCCTCCTTTCCCCCTTTTTGTATGGAAGACAAGCTGGGTCCTCTCTAACCCCCCCCCCCCCTCCGTGGTGATCCGAGACAAGTGACCTCTTCTAAGATCCTTCAATCCAAATTTTCAGTGGCTTCTGGCTCCACGGCCATCTGTTGATAATGGGTCTTGTATCCCCTTAAGTTTTCGCTCCTCTTCTGTTGGTATTTCACCTATATTTTTGTTTATCATCCTTTTACTGATAATGGTCTCTGGCTCCCCCCTTCTAGTAAGAGGGAGGGAGGGGAGGGGCTCCCTCCCTCACCTTCAGTTCCCAGTGGGTGTCACTCACTTCCCTCCCTCCCTCACTGCCCCTATTAACTCGTGAAGGTCACCACTTCAATCTACCGGTCAGTCTTCACATCCTCCATTAGTTTACCATTATCTATTCCCCTCTGATGGGCATATGGAGGGCAGTGAGGGTCAAGTGAATGGAAAGCAGTGAAGGGAAGGTGTGTGGAGGGCAGTGAAGGGCAGTGAACGGCAGGTGGAGGGCAGTGAAGGGCAGGTGGAGGGCAGTGAAGGGTGTGGTTCATCTGAGGTCTGATGTTAGTGGTCGCCTGGTTGGTCAAGGTATGGTGAACACGGCCTATTGCCTGGCTCCTCCTTTTCACTGGCTCCACATTCTAATCATATATATATATATATATATATATATATATATATATATATATATATATATATATATATATATATATATATATATATATCCCGGTTTACACCAGGAACCCCCAGGGGTTAGGATGAACAGCTGCGTTGGCTGTGAGCCAGCTGCTCTATACCGGTCTCGAACCCGTGCCCAATGATCCCAGTGATTCACGTTTAGCGTTGCTGACCATTGCTGGAGTACAGTTCATAGTGGCCATACTGGGATAGAAATAGTGTGGTGGGGGGAAGGGAGCGGCACTTGCCATGCCCCGGGGAGGTTGGGGAGGTAGCTGGGGAGGGTATGGCGGGCACCTGGGGGTAACCTTGCATGGCTTGGCATGTTGTACCCCGGGGCAGAATGATGCCTTTATGACAGACACCAAGGACATGCGAGCCAGCACTTCCGCTCAAGTGTCAGCGACACGCGCTAACACTTGAGCACTGGTGCTGTGTATATCACTCTCGCTATACACTACATGAATATGTATGTGTATACTATGTATGTGTATAATCTCATCATCATTTTCATTACTACTATTAATGTCTTCATTATCAATGTTACCATTATCGTTAGTGTTAACATCACTTGTGTACGTAAAGCTTAGATTCACATCATAATATACGAAAATCTAAGTCTTCTCGCTGACGACTGATTGATCTACTGGAACCAGTGTTCGTCAAGCCACATGAATGGTCGGTCACACGACTAACACATTCTCCTCGCGTTAATCAGTAAGGTCTCGACCTAACTTTGTTTTAGACTGAAAGTGGATGGTTTATAGACGTGAGGCTTGGGGGCGGTGTGGGCGGCTCAAGCGTGGGCGGCACAGTGTGAGCGTCCTAGTGTGGGTGGTACGGTGTGGATGGTAGGTGTGGATGGTAGGTGTGGATGGTAGGTGTGGGTGGTACGGTGTGGATGGTAGGTGTGGATGGTAGGTGTGGGTGGTAGGTGTGGGTGGTACGGTGTGGGTGGTACGGTGTGGATGGTAGGTGTGGATGGTAGGTGTGGATGGTAGGTGTGGATGGTACGGTGTGGATGGTAGGTGTGGGTGGTAGGTGTGGATGGTAGGTGTGGGTGGTACGGTGTGGATGGTAGGTGTGGATGGTAGGTGTGGATGGTAGGTGTGGATGGTAGGTGTGGGTGGTAGGTGTGGATGGTAGGTGTGGATGGTAGATGTGGATGATATGCTAGTGGGTATTAAATGAAGTGGGTGGTAGGTGAATGGTTGGTGGTATAAAAGGTTGGTAGTCTTGGTGAGGTAGTGTGGCATGGTCGAGGGTTGTGGTGAGGTAGTGCGGCATGGTCGGGGGTTGTGGTGAGGTAGTGTGGCATGGTCGGGGGTTGTGGTGAGGTAGTGTGGCATGGTCGGGGGTTGTGGTGAGGTAGTGTGGCATGGTTGGGGGTTGTGGTGAGGTAGTGTGGCATGGTTGGGGGTTGTGGTGAGGTTGTCGTGCGTGGTGTGGGTGGGTACGGTGAGGAAGAGGATAGCAGGAGATGAGTATAGTCTCAGTGAGTATGGTGAGTAAGTCCAGTGTACACAGGTACCCCGGGCCTGACATTCCCCCATGGTAGTGACCGTAAGTATTTCCGCCCGGGGGGGGGAGGGGAAGGGGGGGGGCTGACAGTTGAAGGGGGAGAGGAGAGGTTATCAGGGGCCCTAGGACCCAAGGGCCCCTACATGATGGCCCCAGCCCTCAGTCCCCCCTCAAGTAAGCCCCTCACCCCAAAGTAGATCAGATGACCCCCAACCTCCTAGGTGAGCCAGGTGACTAGAATTCTAGGTGAGGCTCCAGGTGGGGCCACGTGTTCCCAAGGTGAGCCAGGTGAGCTTCCAGGTGTGCCACGTGGCCTGCCCAGGTGAGCTCCCCTGGGCAGAGCACTCACCCGGCACCTTGCCAAGGTGGCGAGGCCCGCCGGTGAGACTGGCTCAGGAGGAGCGATGCTCTCTGCCGTCCCCTGCTTACTGACCGTCTGGCTCCCTTATCTGTCTGTCTGTCTGTGTTGACTGTGCGTCTGTCTGAGTGTCCGTCAGTCTGTCTGTGTTACCTCTATATCTGTCTTTCTGTCTGTCTGTCTTACATTTACAGCTGCGTACGTGTCTGTCTGTCTGTCTATATGTTTATCGGTAGCATACCTCACTCTCGACTTGTTCTACATACGATACACCTGCTCTCTCTCTCTCTCTCTCTCTCTCTCTCTCTCTCTCTCTCTCTCTCTCTCTCTCTCTCTCTCTCTCTGGTAGGCAGCCATCGACCAGGGAGGTATGGTATAATTCCAGTACTGTCCACCTGGGCATTTTGGAGGGTAAGTGAGGACTGAGCAGGGAGCCGGTACTTCAGTGGCTGACAAGTGTCACTCCCTTGGCCCAGGTACGTAGATGTTTTTCTGCTACCTCACCCACACGTGGCCAACTGACATTCACTGCACAAACATATCATTCCTCCACCTCACACGCACCGCTTGACAACATACAACTACTTCGTAACTCTATATTTCCTTGTGATGATCTTTACGCGTACATCTCTTCCTTGGCAAGGTCTAGTACACTCTCTCTCTCTCTCTCTCTCTCTCTCTCTCTCTCTCTCTCTCTCTCTCTCTCTCTCTCTCTCTCTCTCTAAGAAACAGACATGCACCCTAAGGCTGCGTCACTTTCAGTAGCAGGGAAATGTAGACTCTTTGAAGAGAGAATGTCTTTGAAACAACTGTACTCACAGGGATACAGTCTCGCCGAAGCTGTAACCATAGAGCAGGAGGAGTCCGGTAATGTCAATCATTCTCTGTGTTTCTCTCTAAGTCTCAGTCATCTGTTCCTGATGCTACCTTGCTAACGCAGGAAACGGCGAGCATCTATGAAAGTACTATATATATATATATATATATATATATATATATATATATATATATATATATATATAATCAGACAGCTTAACAGAGACAAATGGCCGGAGAGATATACAGATACATGATAATCAGGAATATAAAAACGACACCTGACATAATAACACATATTGACTCCAACATATGAAGAAAGTGGTGGTGACTGGTCACCCAGGGAGATAATGAAGGCGGCGGCAGTTAGGGAGAGTAGGTAGCAGGCCGGCCAGTAGTTACACCTAGTTGGCCTACCCGTAAATTGGTCATTTGAATCGTGCACGAGAGAGTGAAGGTATTTCCTGAGAAACGGAGTGGCCCGCTCTGTCACATGCCAGGTAATGCTAGACGACGTGTATGGTCGCATTACATACGTTAGTTCTATGGTGTAGTAAACCTTCCGTGTCTGCTTCTCTTACTCTTCAAGAGATAACTAATCATAAACAGGAACGATAATGATGTGACGGGACACTACACTGGAATAATGGAATATACTAAATATGGCAAGAGTGTTGATCCACGCAGCCATGATGGCGCCCTCACTACCCCCCACCTCCACACACCACACATCCCCAGCCCTCCACCTCCGCCCCACACACACACACACACACACACACACACATCCGCTTACCCCATTTTTCGTTCACCTTCGTTGCGGAAAAGAAAAACATATTACCTCTGCTGACAATTCCATGGGACACCACACAGTGACGTGGTCCAGCTATGAAAACTAACCCTGCAGCTTAGTATGGCAGAGAGCGAGTCGTCTTCACCACGGGAACGTCATCAAGAGGCAGACGACGACAAACGACCTCGGCATGAGAACAGTACTGGGTTCTGGTGATTGGGGGGGCCAAGAATGCATGGCATTTCTGACCAAGTGGGAGGTGGGTGGGGAGAGCCAGCCAGAAACAGGAAACTGAACCTACCACGTCTGGGGACACGTCACACGAGGGGGGCGGCGCAGGGAACAATGAATGAATTCGACGCCATGGTGCAAGACATGGGGGTAGGGTAAACGTCGCCCGCTCACTTACCAGAGAGACGGATCACCAACATGAAGGAGGAACAGACATAACTAAAGAAAACTAATAATCTTCATCTTCATCCTGGGAGGAGAATCTCGACCCGGTGTGGGGTAAGTGGCGTGCAGCAAGGAAGGTGGTTGGGTTCCTCGCTGTTTGTGGTGCCACGTACGTTACTTGAAATATTGGAGAGGGTGAGATAAGGGGGAGAAGAGATAGAGAGAGAGAAAAATGAGTGAGAGATACCTGAGAATAAGATGATGAGGTAAAATGGGAGAAAGAGATGAAAGACTAGAGTTTAATGCTGAGAGATGCTGGAGAGATTGAGAGAGATACTGCAACAGAGAGAAGGAGAGAGAAAATAGGATGCTGGAGGAAAGGTAGAACTCCCACGCACTTCCTTGTACTCCCACATACTCCCATGAACTCCCAGATAGTCCCACGTACTCCTGTAAACTCCGAGATCCACTAGTATTATGAACATATAATGATTCACCAGACAATGTCTCGTCTACCACCACCCATGACTTAAGTTTCAGTGTGTAATACGACTGATGAATGAAGGAGAGCCATGTAGTACATATCAAGCTATGTACTACATTCTCTGTACATTAAAGTACACCAAACTGTACGTTGTTGAAGCAAACACTATTCCGTAGTGATAATAATGATAATACTACTAATAATGATAGATGTTAAGACAGAGGCTGCGCTACACACTATAACAAGACTATATCAGAAGGAAGAAACGAATGAAGCCCCATATCTTCTATACTTTCACGTGCATTCACTGGAACACTTCTTTCACGTGCATTCACTGGAACATTTATGCTAACTGAGTCAACACTCTCCTGTAATCCCTGTATCAGATATATGAATCCCAAGGATTAATCATAGGGATTATATCTGTATAAAAGATATGGTTAATCCCATGACAGGGTTAAGCTGAACGATCTACGTACATTATCTACATGTGTCTGGTGTTGTAGGCTACAGGCTTGTCGCCTGACCCGATACACCTGGTCATAAGTCCACAACCACGGACACGTCCACAACCACGGACACGCCCACAACCACGGACACGCCCACAACCACGGACACGCCCACAACCAAGGACACGTCCACAACCACGGACACGCCCACAACCACGAACACGCCCACAACCAAGGACACGTCCACAACCACGGACACGCCCACAACCACGGACACGCCCACAACCAAGGACACGTCCACAACCACGGACAACTGAAAGTACGGACGGAAGGACGCCTGGGGACATGGGTAGCCATCCAGGGTCTGTCGTGGAAATGATAATGTTCAGTGGAACAGTGTACACAGTGGAACAGTGTACACAGTGGAACAGTGTTCAGTGGAACAGTGTACATACAGAGAGAGTTACAAAGTGAACTAGTTTACCAGTAGCAGTGGTACACACGTACTACCCGATTATTGGTAGATATGGTTTACTTAGAGTACGTATACTATCAGAATTAGTCTAGAAACGAAATATATTGGAGCAGAATAGTTTACAGATGGAATTTCTTCTTCAAAATGGTATACATGTAAACTTCCTTCGTGCATATATATATATATATATATATATATATATATATATATATATATATATATAGTGTTTATTTGTCAAAATGGCGTATATGTAAACTTCCTACACACGTAAATGAAGTTTATTCATCAAACTGGTTACAAGTAAAGTGTCTGCGGGAAAACAATATTAAGACGTATACTCGCCATACCGACATACAGGTAAACTGTGGCTGGCTGGGCAGATCAGTCTACAAAAGAAGTCTGTTCAACATGGTATATAAGCAGACTGTTTGTGGGCAATGGAGTTTACAAAAAGAGCTTACCTGAAGCAATGGTATACATGCAGTCTGTCTATAGTGAGTTTACCCGTCACAATGTTATACGAAGGGTAGTTTACACAGAGAGTTTACCAGTCAAAGTGGTATCCAAGTGAACTAAAAGTCTAAGTAGACTAACTGACGTGAGTTTACATTAGGAAAACTAATGTCCTGGAGAGAGATGTGCGCGTAGTGCTCGTCGCTTATCTCTCCTTATCTGACCTTACCCAGTGGACTTCCCCCCCGTGAAATTCCCCCCCTCCCCCCCCCCACGCTATCTCAGCTACTGATAAGATACTGAGTCCCCTGGCGTGTTGGGGGGGGGGGGGGGGTAAGGGCGCTCCTGCCCCATGTGCCCCCTGTCCCCCCCCACTAGCGCTGGGGGGGGCGCCCCATTCATGGAAATCTGATAAGGCGACACACCCATAAAAATGGGTGTTCAGTGACGGCATGTGAGGATTTCCGGTGCGGTTAATTCAAGTATGTAATTAATTACTCTGAGTAATCATATCACCGAGTTTGGGTAATCAGTAACCCTTGACAGCCTATGGGAAATACTGTGATAATGGACGAATAAAGCAATAATGGGTGATAATGGGTGTGGGACGATGACAATAAAATAGTTATGGTTATTGAATATTAAAATCAATAAACAAACGATTGTTACATGGAAATGGGAAACGAAGAAATTAACAAACATCAATAACTGAGAATCAGAATGAACGATACAGGAAAGAACAGAGGAATTACTCAATAACCGAAAACCTGACAGACAGACAGACAGACAGAGGCATGAGGACCACGAGAGGTGACAGAGAGACAGACAGAGGCATGAGGACCACGAGAGGTGACAGAGAGACAGACAGAGGCATGAGGACCACGAGAGGTGACAGACAGACAGACAGAGGCATGAGGACCACGAGAGGTGACAGAGAGACAGACAGAGGCATGAGGACCACGAGAGGTGACAGTAGGTACAGATGCAGGAAGGAGAACAAACAGAAGCATGAATACAAAAGAAAAAACAAAGAAACAAAGATAATGAAGAATAATGAAGGTAAACCAAATGATAAGAGGGAAGGAGGGAGCTAGGTCAACTTAATGAGAGGGAAGGAGAGTAGTGGCTGATGGCGTGCGACAACAAGGGCGATGGAGGGAGTGGGAAGGAGGAGGGAGGGAGTGTGTATCCCTCCCTGGACAGCGTATCCCTGACATACGACAAGTCTGTATGGCTCTGTCTGTGCTCTGTTTACCTGCATGTCTGTCTGGCTGTGCGTTTCTAACCTCTAAGTCCAGCTCTCTCTCTCTCTCTCTCTCTCTCTCTCTATATATATATATATATATATATATATATATATATATATATATATGTTATCCCTGGGGATAGGGGAGAAAGAATACTTCCCACGTATTCCCTGCGTGTCGTAGAAGGCGACTAAAAGGGGAGGGAGCGGCGGGGGGGGCTGGAAAATCCTCCCCTCGTTTTTTTTTTTTTTAATTTTCCAAAAAAAGGAACAGAGAAGGGGGCCAGGTGAGGACATTCCCTCAGAGGCCCAGTCCTCTGTTCTTAACGCTACCTTGCTAACGCGGGAAATGGCGAATAGTTTGAAAGAAAGAATATATATATATATATATATATATATATATATATATATATATATATATATATATATATATATATATATATATCAGACATAAAAAGAACAAAGAAAACAAGAGCATGAAAAAAAAACACGAATAGTGAGAGCAAAAACAAGGATAACAAATCCATCAAGATCAAGAACACAGACCTGACAGTAGAACATGAACAAAGGATGACCTTGAGAACAAGCCACGAGAAGAACATCAATGAGGTCGACCTTGGGAAAAACAGACTTGAGTGTAGAATTAATCAACTACATCAATGAATTATTGCTAGAAAATTTACTTTGACAGCTGTTAAATCTCAGCTTGTTAAGCATGACAAACCCATGGACAAGGTAGGACGACCCTTGAGCACCATGGTACGACCCATAAACTTAACGACCCCTCTCCTGCGATGGTCTGGATCTCGACCTGACCTTTTAAGAGTTAGGTCAAAGACCAGGTCATGACACCAGAGGGTAGTACAATCCTACTTATGGTGCCACGACCAGAGCTCCACCTTCCTTCTTATGTGAACAGTACAATGGTTGGTACACTGGTTGGCGTCGCTTCTTACGAATCATAGGGACTGGGGTTCGATTCGCAAACGTGAGCTGTTTGGCTCCAAGCTGTCAACTGTTGAAGAAATGACCGGAACCATCTCATACACCATCTGATTGTCTCATGAAAACGAAGTTGCCAGGATTCTCCTACATGCATCATCATCATCATTATTCTCTCTTTCTCTCTCTATCTCTATCTATCTATCTATCTATCTATCTCTTTCATGCACCTTGTCTTAATCTTGAAGGACTTATTCCTATTACTGAAAACTCTGCCATAATATATATATATATATATATATATATATATATATATATATATATATATATATATATATATATATATATGTATATATATGCAAAAAATACATACATACGTCCATATGTATGACAAGGGATGACCTACCTGGCAGCGGGGGAGAAGAGCACACCTTACAGACCAGCTGTGTTAATGGCACGTGATACTTGTGGCACTGGGTACGTGTGTGTGTGTGTGTGTGTGTGTGTGTGTGTGTGTGTGTGTGTGTGTGTGTGTCCCTAAATCTGCATCATGGCCGATAAAAGGGAACTTATAACCTCTTAAATAATGACGGTGTGATATTCAAACATGATGGTAGCGCCTCTGCGTATAATGATCTAACCTTTGACATGACTTTCATCAAATCCATATGTTAATCAGTAACTGACCACACACACACACACACACACACACACACACACACACACACAGGAAGACAACACTGGAGGGTCAGTGTGTAATGTGGAATTAGATCAAACCTAACGATACACACAACCTGAGAATAACCAGTAACATCTTTACCCATAATTCATCAGCAGATGTGTCCAGATGGGCGTCTGTAGTCAGACCACCGACAGATGTTCATGCCAACTTCACACCTGTGCCCAGACCGTAAGGTGTCGCTCGTATACCACCAACCTGTTCACCGCTACTAGAAGTATAGAGATGTATAGATGATAACCCGAACAAGTGGTACAGTTTGTATGCGTGTGATATAAGAGACGGCACGTGTTATATGATTATGAACATGTGGATAATTACCCTTATATATATATATATATATATATATATATATATATATATATATATATATATATATATATATATATATATATATATACGAATATAGTGCACATGAACGCGCACTTTCAGAGAACACAATTCTGGATATTCGAGTGTATAATGCGATATATATATATATATATATATATATATATATATATATATATATATATATATATATATATATATATATATATATATATATATTCACAGGTAGTCGCTGTTTCCCACATGAACCAAAAAGATTTGTCTCCCACATCTGCATAGTTAGTATATTCTCATCTCTGCTTCAGGTAATCTCCCAACGCCTTAACGCTACCTCAACCTAGTGCTGCTCACTGATCGTTGTTTCCCTTACGGATTTATCCATTGGTCAATCAAGTTATTAAAATCATTTAAATAAACATGATCTGGCTATGCAGCAGTGCCAGCAGTGCGCCCCTTTCCTGCGTCTTCCGTTCGTGTACAGTGCCAGCAGTGCCTACTATACAGACTCATCTGTGCTCAATGTTACCACCATGTTGGCTCTGAGGGCTGCGTCAGGTGCCACTGCAGGAGGGTGTCAGGCATCGCTACCACTGCAGGAGGGTGGAAGCCATTATCAAGCACTGCATGGGGGTGTCAGGCAGTGCTAGCACTGCATGAGGGTGTCAGGCACTAATGGCGCTGCATGAATCACTTGAGTTTCACCCAAGCCTGACTGATAGAGGATGGGGGAGGGGGCGTGAGAGGAGGGGAAGGGGAAAAGGGAGAGTAGGAGTAAGGGAGAAGTTCGAAGACGGCTAGGGGTGAGGAGAAGGGAATGGATGGGGAGAGGGGAGGAAAAGAGAGGGAGGGGAGGGAAGATAGGATACAGTAAAGGAAGAAGAGGAAGGGAAAGGAAGAGTAGGGGGAAGAGGAGGAGGAGGAAGAGGTGGAAGAGGAAGAGAGAAGTTATGGGATAGGGGAAGGGTAAGATGGAGGGTCGGATGGGCAGGGGAGCAGAGACGAGTCATGCACATGTTAGAAGGTTACAGTTATCTCCCCCCTGATAACGGGCGCTGCTGGGGGTCCGTCATACCAGTGGCATACCAGGAGAGGGTCACGCCCCTGACGACACACCAGGGGAAGGGGAAGACCTCTCCCTGGGGTAACAGTGGGGGGTTCGGGGGGAAGAGAGAAGACGGTCAGGTCCCGGGTGGCACAGTTGGCAGGGGTAGAGCTGATCACACGGGGGAGAGGGAGGGACCCCAGGGGCAACACACAGGCCACCCAGCCATCATCAACACCCCCCCCCCCCAAACACCCATGATAAAACGTCTTGTGTGCCTACATGGGGGGGGAGTGCTGAGGGGGGGGGGGTGTTGCCAACACTGATGCCAATGTTGTGGTACCAGTAGCATGGGAGGAGGGGTTGTGTGTGTGTGTGTGTGTGTGACAACGCTCATATATATATATATATATATATATATATATATATATATATATATATATATATATATATATATATATATATATATATACATACGAGTATTTTCGTAACCTCATGTATATACATATATTTATATATATATATATATATATATATATATATATATATATATATATATATATATATATATATATATATATATATATATATATATATATATACATACGAGTATTTTCGTAACCTCATGTATATACATATATTTATATATTCCTATGAATCCACAGGGAAAATGAAACACGATAAGTTCCCAAGTGCACTTTCGTGTAATAATCACATCATCAGGGGAGACACAAGAGAGAAATATAACAGTCAGTTGATATACAACGAAGAGACGTAGCTAGGACTTCATTTGGTAAAATGGATGCCACAACCCACCCTAAGTCGACTCCCAATTAAACCTCTGCCAACATGGCCAATGTAAGGCATGTTCTGGGGTCCAGCATCATCTTAAGAATTCAACCCATCAGTACAACTTCTGGGCAGAAGCTGCCTCCAACACCTCCTTCCAGAAACTCTCCAACATCCTCGCTATCATCACTACAAGCTCATGACACGAAACAACCATATGACCAACCATCATTACGCGACATCACGACATCAAACGACCATCTTAACCCACATCATCCTCTGACATCAGGACATCACACAGCTGCGTACTGCCATCCCTGATGATGTCACGATGGCTTCCGGCGATAAACCCAACGAAATGCATTGCTAGGAAGGTTTCTGCGTCGTGTGCGACACGTGTCGTGTTCGCTCGGGAGGATGACCGCTTGATCCGTGTACTCTGGCGCACCGTAATGCTTGGGTCCAATTTCTTGGTGTGGCAGACGTGATTCGCAAACAGAACAGGAGAAAAAGATATATCTAATTCACGAGTAGCCGTAAAGAATGTGTGATGCTCAAGCATCTTTACAGAAAGTGTGATACGCAAGTACGTGTTGCGTGAGCATCTGTGGAGAGAGTGAGATTAGAGTCAACACAGTGTAGATGAAATGTATGGCCACAGAGATAAAAAGCACTCCTGCATTACCTCTTCCGTAGTACGGCACATCATCGCTGGGGAAAATGTACAAAACTAACTTGTGACCTAATTATCATGTTGGACATCCGGGCACACGAAGATAGCGAACACAGTAATGTAGCCCCGGGCAACATACCATAACACATTTCACCTTAATCCTCGTGAGGGGATGATATACGTAACAGAAAATTACAGGTTATATATTCTCCGCAGGCATCTATAACTATATGTATATTGTCCAAATGGTGTCAGGGTTAGTTAGGGTTCATCCCCCCCCGCCACACACACACACTGGTGATAGATAACATTCCCACACTGACCTGACACCCTTGGTAACAAGGGTTCCCTTCTGTCACGGTAACCACTTCAGGTTGCCTGGTAACAGAGGCACGTAACCAATGATTTATGGTTTGTGTGTGTGTGTGTGTGTGTGTGTGTGTGTGTGTGTGTGTGTGTGTGTGTGTGTGTGTGTGTGTGTGTGTGTGTGTGTGTGAGAGAGAGAGAGAGAGAGAGAGAGAGAGAGAGAGAGAGAGAGAGAGAGAGCATCCATATCTGTACAGATACACAGAGCAAACATGTTAACAGACGACATATCAACCTCAAACAAATCACCTGCTGAAATAAACAGCTTCGTTGTCATCTAGATACTGATGCTCTACACACTGCAAGTAACAGTCTAGTTTCATTATGAATAAGTCTGTTGTGATGTGTTGGTATATAACATACAAGGAGCCACATCACTCCCGTGTCCAGAGATCTGCGATGAGACAATTTCCAAAAAGCCTTCGTCACCAGCAGGAAACCTTCGCGTCTATAAAGTCAATGATCTACGTTCCTTTGATCTTTCCTGGTGAGGTTATTTCCCAAGTCCTGGCCATACTTTTGTTAGCCTTTTGTGGACTCTTTTCTAACCGATCTTGGTCTCTTGCTAAGTAACGTCAAGACGAGACCTACAGTGTGTATTCAGGGTGTGGTCTTACTAGTGAACTGTACAAGATAAATATACGATCAGTTGTCTTGTAAGAAGAGGTGTTTCTCATGGATTCCAACCCTTTGTTTTCTTAGTAAACAACTCCTGTATTGTGTATGATCCCTTCCAGATCTTAAAGTTGTTGATGTGTTCAAGATCATTCTCATTTTGTACCTCTGGTAAGTATTTCTCCAAACATTCTGTATTCTTCTTTGTTTTTATTTCCCTAATGTATTCATCTACATTTGTCGACTGTGGAACTTATACAAGCTGTCTCGAACATATTTTCATTAGAAAATATAGAAACCATGACAGCTAGAACTACTTCTAAATAACGTCCATACGTAACACATGGCGTGGCACCAAGGATTAAGTCTTGCAGTGCATAACCACACCTTAAAGTTCTCATGTTTTCCCACGTAGTAATGATAATTTTTCAGCAAGTTAGTTGGTTTATTATCCAATTGTGTGTGTGTGCGTGTGTGTGTGTGTGTGTGCGTGTGTGTGTGTGTGTCACTGCACGTGACCCAGGCCCACAAAACTGCCCAACTACTAGTGTGGTGTTATCTGTTAGCTTACAATGTGTCAACAGAACCTCAAGTTTGTGACACTGTGTCACGAGTGTTGTGGTGACCCTGGCTACACGCTTTGTAAACACTCCCATTGGTTGATAGCTGTTACATGTGGCCCACCGCTCACTGCTCCTGTACGTACAGACCTATCTATATGGTACTGTGTGTGTGTGTGTGTGTGTGTGTGTGTTGAAAAGCAAAAATAGACACCACACACACACACACACACACACACACACGCACACACACTTCGAGGAAAATCTACTCTAGATACATCGCCACCTTCACCTACTTCCACCAGAGATCCCTCATCCCCCAGCTGCAGTTCGGTACTTCAGCCACACAGAGCCATTCGACTTCTCGGTGATCGTTGTAAGAACAGTCCCAACCTAGCCAGGGTAAACAGTTGACACAACCCGTAGTGAATATGTCATGTGTCTCTCTCATCCATCCTTCCTTTGTTCTCCACTCTCCTGACTGACTGTTGTCTCCCCATGTTCTTAGCTTCAGCATGCATTTTGTCAATGAATATTCAATCATCATTATCATTATTATTGTTATCATTATTATTATTATTATCATTATTATTATCATTATTATTATTATTATCATTATTATTATTATTATCATAATTATTATTATTATCATTATTATTATTATCATTATCATATCAATAGTAATAATATTATCATCACATAAGCATACAATGACCCACAGGAATGACCCAGAGTTGAAGGCTGGGATTAGAATCATAGTTTTAACCAACCTAATAATCACTACAGTTCTAAAACCAGACGACCAGAAGGACAAAAATATCTAATAATATCTATATCTTATTAATTAGAAAGATAAAAAACTAATGATTAATCAGTACTTTATGGTTAACTATTGTTCACAAAGTGATAATGACCTTCACAATGAAGGTCACTCCAATATTTGGGAAAGTTAAGAAACTTCTTCGAAATGTTTTCGTTTGACTAATTTACATACTGAGAGAGACGCATGAGTGATTCAACGAAGTAATAAAGTGATTTTTCTTATATTGGTTAAGACAATTTCCTGCTATAAGGCAGGTGTTATGAGCTGATGTACTTCCTTTGTCCACCAGACATAAGCTGACATCCTCCCTACCCCCAAGCTGACATCCTCCCTCCATCTAGAGCTGACACCTTCATCTTCCTCCATCTAGAGCTGACACCCTCTTTCCATCCCATCTTAATCTTGACACCCTACCTCTGTCCTTCCCTTAGCTGACCCCTTCCCTTAGCTGACCCCTTCCCTTAGTGACGGCCCCTACCCTCCCTGGCTGACACACTTTCTCACTGTGTGGCTGACACCTTCCCTTCCTCAACTAATACATTCCTTGCCTTTCTGACATCTCCATCCTCTTGCTAACACCCTCTCATGCTGACAACCCCGACCTTCCTTCAGCCGACACCTTCAGTAGCAGTAACTACATACTGATAATCACATATCTGTACTGTACGTGGAGGGAATTCTGCACACACAGGTTCCCATCTCTTGTACAGTGCGGGGAGAGAGTGCTACATTCATAGGGCCCCATCTCTTGTACCCATCTCTTAAACTTTTTCTATCAAACAACTTTTTAAACCTCAATAAGCAGTCATTTCCTATGCCATAATGAAGTTTACTCCGCCCATACAAAACTCTTATTCTATAAAAGTACTTTAATTAGGGACCTCCGACCCTCAGTGTAGTTAAGGGTCGTATAATGAGTACGATTGCTTGACTCCCTGAGTGGAATGACTTGACCTGAGTATCCTGACCACCTCGACTTGACCTTTGTGATCCCTGAATTGGCCCGTTGGGTCACGATGACTTGACCCCACCGGGAGAGTTAACCATCCTTAACCCCTCCAGTTTGATCACTTCACTTCCACTCGAGAAAATGCCACCTCCCGGCCAATCTGTGTAAGGAACCCACAACTGAACATCTTGTTAGAGAAAATGACCAGAGTCACCGTCTCTAAGGTCCTTAAGTCGTCGTGATCAGCTGTTCTATTACACGGACGACCGTGGCATTTGGCAACGCGATTACTTCGACCTTACATACAATTAAGAAAGACATAAGCAGCCACTTCTATCCTACTTCCCAGGATGGGGTGGTCTTACGACACACCATCCTGGTAGGAAAACAACCACAGAATAAGATGATAATGAGAATGTAAAGGAAAACGAAACAGGTTTTATACACATGACTCTATACTTTCTTGAACGAACAACATTGTTCCTCATCTTCCTCTGTTACATTACTTACGGAAAACTATATTTTCAAATGAATGTGGTCAAAATAGATAACACTGTCTCCTCCATTCTAAGTTCACAACATTTTGAGGCTATATATATATATATATATATATATATATATATATATATAGGTGGAAAGATGGAGTGTAAAAGTTTTTGTGTGATCGGGGCCTGAACATGCAGGAGGGTGAAAGGAGGGCAAAGAATAGAGTGAATTGGAGCGATGTGGTATACCGGGGTTGACGTGCTGTCAGTGGATTGAATCAAGGCATGTGTATGGGGGTGGGTTGGGCCATTTCTTTCGTGTTTCCTTGCGCTACCTCGCAAACGCGGGAGACAGCGACAAAGGAAAAAAAAAAAATAAAAAATATATATATATATATATATATATATATATAGATAGATAGATATAGATAGATAGATAAGCTCAATGTGTATGTGGTCATTACGACAATTCAAAAGCGTTTGGGTATGATAGCTAGACACATCGTCTGGGAAGATATTCGACCAACAGTCCACCTGTCATATTACGTTTATATCTTGGTCTTACACATAAGAAGCCATGGTTCCCTCCCGTCCATGACCCGGTAGTTTATGACTTAACAAACCTAACGAGTCGAACTAACGATAGTTTACTCTGAATACTGTTATGCAGACAACAACATTCTGTTGATCATCTCAAATTACATATATATATATATATATATATATATATATATATATATATATATATATATATATATATATATATATATATATATATGTGTGTGTGTGTGTGTGTGTGTGTGTGTGTGTGTGTGTGTGTGTGTGCGTGCGTTTTACTGGCAATTTCCTTTTAATTTACGTGTTTATAAACAGGACTTAAGATATCGGGCATAATAGTAATTGGCTACCTGATCTAGAAATGTCATTAAATGAAGTATACTGCCAAGCATATCACTTAATGATGAAAATAAATATTAACGAAACGGCAGTAGAGAAAATGAAGATGATGACTGTATTACGCAAATATGAATCTATCTCACTATAAACTAAAGATGATGATCCTACCGCACAAAGCGGCAATAAAGAAAACACAACATACAACACACAATTATACATATGACTTATTTCACACCAAATAAAACTAAAGGAAAAACAAGGTTGCACAAAAGACATCTATCAGACCAAACTCTAACACAGATTCTGTCTATTTTCACAATTCAAGTTGGAATGACGTGTGTGACGTATGAATCACGACTACCAAGACGATTCTCATACACCTCCTCCTCCTTCTCCTCCTCTCCCAGCTCAGCACACTCCTCCTCCCCTCCCAGCTCAGCACACACCTCCTCCCCTCCCAGGTCAGCACACTCCTCCTTCCCTCCGTACCCAACACCACACCGGCCGTGGTGCACTAGCCTCCATTACGTGCAACAGTAACACACGTCTCACCTTCTCTCAAGGTATTCATCCACTTAATATTCTAACATCATGGATTGTTCAACAATAGTCACAACCTCGTCATAATTCTAGTTCTTCATCATATCAACTGTTCCTCGCTCTTACCTCTTATTTCTACAAGTTTTACTGTGAATTTCTGTTCCTCATCTTTGCTCTAGTTTCTGCAGAATACGAGGAGTAAACAGAATTTTGCTAGAACACAGAACAAAATGAGGCCATACACGTTACCGTAGATAAGTCATTACACTTACAGGTCACACACACACACACACACACACACACACACACACAATGACCTCTTATAACATTACATCATGACCTACCGGGCGGTGGGGGTTAACACAGCAGCCTCTTGACAATCAAACGCCAATCACTGGCCGGGATACGTGAGTTCGAATCCCACCGATGATATAGCCATCTACGGAAGGATCTGTTCATATAAACCTTTCTGAAGTTCGTTCAACTGGAGGAGGGAATCAACCTAACAGATGTGTGACGACCTTATAAGGCAGACAAGAGACACGCTCATCACACCTTCCTTCATCTGGTCATCCCTAAGCTTAATTCATACCTCCGTGACGAACGCTTGACTGGGCTCAGGGCAGCCTTACATGAACCACACACGCACCAAACATTGAAAACCTGGACGAGAAGCCACGGAGCCTCTCCGGCAAGCCAGGGAGCACAAAGATAAGAAGAACGACGGAAAAGGAAAGAAAGAATGAGATCAATACTGGCAAGAATTACATGAACAACTACCAAGAAGTAAATCATGAAGTCAAAATATATAACAATTAACTTTCCAAGTCATATTAACTCACGTCTGTGGTTACAACAGCTTAAGTTCGAATGTCATTGGAGGCAAAAGCTTTTTAAGCTTTTTCCCCCAGCAGCAGCAGCAGGAAGCTGGGAATGGAATGCATCAAGACCTTGAACATCTCAAGCTTGCATCATGAGTCACACAAGGTCACTATCATTCTATCTTCATCGTTCACAAAGATATTAAAAAAAAAAGGTGTGTTATCTTCTATTCGACCAAGGCCATTTATATAACATCTTGCCGCTGATAACCCAATGTGTACCACTAACTGCCCCACTCAAACTACGACACGGTCGTTAGGCTACACTTTGGGTTTTTGCTTGGAGACGGATTTTGGTTTTTGTGTGTTTGAAGAAAAAAGAGATTTCCCTCTCAATAAAACCTCAGACTATGTCCAAACGTTATATGTCCTTTCCTATGATCTGTGCATTACGACACGTCGTAAGTTACACATCGGTGTTGCGTCTGACGTACTGTATGATGTGTTATGTGAGGTGTGTTGCACAGAACACGTGTTGTCTGTATGGCACATCTGCTAGTGATGTGCAATGTCGCACACACTCTCTCACACACACACACACACACACACACACACACACACATAAAAGATGGGATGGGGCATCATCAACTATAGGTGTACTGCGTTTATTACATAGTGCATTTACCACACATCCACTGTACTACAGTAAGTAGGTACACAGAAAAGGAATCGATGTACATGTACGAACCACCTTCCGATTTTCATTGTTACCCAAATGTACGCCAAGTAATTGTGACTAGGATGTAATTAATCAAATGCAACTGCCTATTAGTAATTACCTATTCGTGCAGTGTGTGTGTGTGTGTGTGTGTGTGTGTACATCCATGCAAACATACACAAAGATATAACGAGGTAGATTTATTGATATATTTTTCTTTGTGTATATTCCTAACAGCAAATCCAAATTCACTTGGGTATTCCAAAGTCAATTACATTATATTTTTGATACAGACCCACAAAATAGTTCCACCTATCTATCGTTCTGTATATCTATCTATCTATGATCGACTCTTCATATATCTATCTATCTATCATCAATACCTCACATATCTATCTACCAATACCTCAGATATCTTGATCTGGTATACACCAGAAGTGCACATCAGGTGTGCAGATTGAAGTCAATGTCGTAATATCACGGAAAACTATTCCGATTATATAGTATACATGAAGTATACACACGCATGTAAACTTCATGTATATATGTTGCCCCTGATCTCGTAATTGTCAGTTTTTCTCAATAACGCTGTGTTACGCTCCACTGTAATATAACATAACGTAACGAAACAACGTTAAGGTAAGTTGCTACGCCTCCACCTAGGTCAGGTCAGGTCAGGTGAGGGGAGGTGAGGTCACGCGTGTAGACCTGGGGAGTTAGGTGTCTGCAGGCCAGTAAGGCCAGGTAACGGAGAGCGGTGGTTGGAGAACAAGAAATAGGAAAAAAAAATGATTAACCTCTGAGAAGGATGGCTCGTTCCCTGACCTGACCCTTGAGAGGTTAGGTCAAACAGCAGGCCACTACCCGCGCACAAGTTCAATGATCAAATGAAAATCTTTGGAATTCTCTCGCACATGTGATAATTATATGGAGGGAAGACACAAGTATTCACTGATAACTGGAAACGATCATTTTGATTGGCTTCAGATCTTTGACATCCGTCTGAATATGTGCTTTTCAGTAAATATGTAGGTATGTACGTATGTACTAGTAAAAGAACATTCCCCTCCCCACCCAACCCCACTTCTTGTACGACCCTTTACTTACATAACCACACAACAGGTGCAGCAAAATAAGGTTATCCTTTGGCCTACATCTGTCCTCCTGTACAGGTGTAAACACCTGTTGATTAGTATCATTGATCTCTTAATAAAATTGTTCCCTGGTCCCGGTCATCAGTTGCCATGTTGTGTTGTGTGTTACCCAACACTTGTTATTACCGGCACACACCTCTCCTGTCATGTTGGGAATACATGCCATACAAATTGATGTATATGGTGTGCATCTGTCTTACTAGCTAGACACTGTTACTAAACCATCAATAACAAAACACACACACACACACACACACACACACACACACACACACACACACACACACACACACACACACACGACAGAGCTGATACATCTCTGACTACATTACAGAATAAGTCATCATTGTTCATGTATGTATTCCAGTCAGGTAATACATTACCTCAGTATAGTCCTGTGGTACAGTACCTCGGTACAGCACGGCAGTGTAGCTGCCTTAATTAACAATAATATCCATAGTCATGCCAGGAATATTTTCCTAACAGTTTATATGAATATCAAAGATATTTTCTATTGACATATCTATTGACACTAATAGACACTATCTATGATTTGTTTATATGTCCAGGAATAAGAAATTAATTTGTATTCCAGGTCATTAAGGGTCAGGTCAAAAGCCATTCACAATGTTAGGCTGACAGGGTAATTGCAAGAACCTATTTGCTGATTTTCGCACATCAACCTTTGATGATTGTTTACCTGTTATCTTTATGATAATATTTGTAAACATGAAGTAAACATAATGTAAAGAAACACAATATAACAATCCAATATGTCTTGTTACATTGTACGTGCGTCAGTCTACCCCGTACCATTAACATACATGTACCGTCCTACCCCGTACCATTAACATACATGTACCGTCCTACCCCGTACCATTAACATACATATACCGTCCTACCCCGTACCATTAACATACATGTACCGTCCTACCCCGTACCATTAACATACATGTACCGTCCTACCCCGTACCATTAATATACATGTACCGTCCTATTCCGTACCGTTACATGTCCCATTCTACCCTGTACCGCTATATCTACGTATGTACTGTCTTCTCCTGTAACGTAACGAACGTAACCACCCATTCCCCATCTTTTCCTTCTACGTCAGGAAAATCCACGAGTGATCGTCCCGTCGTTTTTGACATGAGTTCCGGGAGTCTTTGTGGGTCTGTAGTGCCACAGTATGACACACACACACACACACACACACACACAACCACAATACACGCCCTCCACGTTTATCGCGCATTATCTAACCAAATTAATATTGATTCTGGCGTGATATATTCTCTAAATCATATGAGGATGGAAGATATTTCTGGTCTGTATTCTTGAATAAACTTATTCACTTCTCGTGCTTACTTCAGCAAACTCCTCCTGTCACAACACTTACTTAGGAACCAATCGAAATAGATGTAAGAATGGAAACGTCAAGGCAAAGATGCCATATCTTACTTCTACAGATGATGGTAATCATATACACACTAGCTGATCAATCTAATCATGATGAAGAACATGAAGGATTGTTCTGAAGAACAAAGAACATCTATAAATCGTCAGAATTGGATATATTCCATTTTACCTTAACGTTATAAGATGTGCGTACTGATGTACGTGTTCTGAGGACGTGTGGTCAAGTGGAGCTCCTTGTTCCTAGTTGAGCCTCACCTCAAAATACGTTCACACAGTGACCAACCCTCAGTTTGGTCGTAAGCTCTGCTGCACGACGGTACGATCCAAGCTTGTCATGGCCTCTCGCACAATCATACCCAAATGATCGTATCATATTACGCAGAGAGGTCAGGTCGAACCGTCCTGCTTGTGTGGTCGTAACAATGTGTTCAAGGAGTTGTATTGTCGTGGGGTGGTCTGACGTAAGCCCCCCCCCCCCCACCTCCTCCCAAGAGGCACCACACAATAAATCAATAAAGTGAATAATGTCTAAGGTCGGCCGGCTCACCTCCCATGTTCTCCTACACTGGAACTGCATTATTCATTCATGTTTTCTTCATTAGACATTCACTCGAGTGCTTTCATTATACAATCATTATACAATCATACAGGATATGTTTTATTCATCGACATGTTATTTAGGATATACTCGTCTAAGTGTTCTCATTATGCAGCCAAATGCTCCATTATACACTTGGTGGGTTCTTTCATTATGCAAAGGTTCAAACTGAGGATAACGTCATCGCATCTAAAGGTCGTAATCAAAAGTTGTATCGTGTCATGTTCCAGGGTCGTACCGTCGTGCTCAAAGGTTCAACTGACTTTGTACATGTTTTCACCTGAAGTGAAGTTTGTTGTTAGCCTCTCTAGTTAACTGTCTGTCTACTTACCCATCTATCCAACCATCCATCTATCTATCTATCTATCTATCTATCTATCTGTCGAGAGAGAGAGAGAGAGAGAGAGAGAGAGAGAGAGAGAGAGAGAGAGAGAGAGAGAGAGAGCGCACACCTCAAGCAGTGGTGTCAACACAGTGCGTTACTCCGTGAATACGTTAGTGCACAACATTCCTAGAATGATGCGGAAGGGTAACAGGTGAGGGTCAGGTCAGATGACTCTGTCCAACAGGATGATATAATAACTTCTGAATGACCTCCTGTGTGGGAACTGCTGCACCCCCGCTGACGTGCTCTACTACAAACATGATAAACATCTTTCAAAACCACGACCGACATTGTTTGCGCCTCCTTAGCCACACATAGAGATCAGAGGAAATTCTCTGAATAACCCGAGCGTCTTTCTGTTCTTACCACACTACTGTGTTCTTCTGTTTCGGTTCTGCTCTAACGCCACAAACAGCCTCGTTACAACCCAATGGTCTTTTGCAGTTTATATTGTTTTGTACCTGTTTGTTCTTAGCATCTCAGTGCTGCCATATCCCATCTTCAAATCAATACTAATTACTTGATGTTTATATTTGAGGCAAGTTAGGTTGGATCCTAAAGTGACTGAGAAGAAAAAGACGAAGCAACACACACACACACACACACACACACACACACACACACACACACACACACACACACACACACACAATGGATGTACATAATTACATGTACATGTGCACAATAAAAGATGCAAGGACAGAACAACTAGAGGATATGAGATGAAAGTAAGCACGTAACTTGTTATATAAAATGTGCAGAAGTTCTTTGATAGTAGAAAGGTGTTGGAGGAAAGGGATAAACTGAATGAAATAATGAATATGGACACCATACACGTGATTCAAGAGCTGTTTGATAGTGGAGAAAGTGTGACAGGTGGCCCCCGCGAGTGTATGATACAGATGGGTATTGGTTATTACACATGAGCAAACACGAGAGGATATATGTCAAAGTACCAACCTGCTCAGCAAAGCTTCAGGTAAATAACAAACGCCAGACAAGGTCGACTTCAGGGAACGTGGACGAAGTAACAGATGCAAACTTCAGCTGAAGTTTCGACAGAAAAAGTTTGTGTAATTACAGTTCTGAAACAAATGTCTTCTGTTTTATATCAAAAGTTTAATATTTTTCAGTTTTGAAGAAGATTCTCTCCGTTATCAGAAGCCTTACATCAAACATTTTATAATTCATTCTAAAAGTCCCTTAAAAATCATTCTGGAAGGCCCCCGGGGATTGTGTCCTTCAGCTCTGGGTTAAGGGGGACATGGGAGGCGCTGACAATGGCCGGTTGCTGATGGTGAATTGGTTCTGCTGGTTATGTGATGCTAGACCAGCAGGGTGTGTGTGTGTGTGTGTGTGTGTGTAGTTACACGCGCGCGCACATGACCATCTTAAAGCGAAGACCAACACAGCTGAGCGCTGGGACGTATACTTCAACCATTATTGTCGACGGGTAACGTCAAGTGATCATCCTCTCCCGTGCACACAGTCTCGCACTCTGAGGTAGGAGGACAAAAATAATGACCAAAACATTAAGAATGTGTTGATGAATATACTGAACCTTCTGCCTCGTCTGCTGAAGAACGATTTCCACAATGTGCGCGGTCGGACGGCGTCCGAATGCATTCAAGGTTCACTTGGTGACGCATCTGTATTGCCTACTGACTTGGAGTCGAGTCTGTGGCCGATATTCGAACACTGGTATTAAGAAAAAAACACATCCCTTGCCTCTCTGTAACCAGACTTCATATGTCGTACATTGGGATTTATGTAACGAAACTGAGGATTATAATGAGACTACAACTACTACTACTACTACTACCATTACTACCTCTGCTACTACTACTACAATTACTACTACTACTCATAATGACAATTATACTAATGATGATAATAATCGTCTCACGAGTACCGACTGCTGTACGCTTTCCCAGGATGAGGATATGATGCTTGTGTGTGTTGCGACCACACAACAAACATCGTCCGTCAGTCTATAAACAAAAGACAAACGTCAGAAGGGATTCAGGAGGAGTCTTTCTTGCTGAGGTATGACGGAGGTCTGGTCTCCCAGCCAGCATCCGCTCCAGGTAGAAGCCGCGAGTGTAAAAAGGGATGACATTTGTAGGGTCTGAGGACTCCAGTCCTGCAAGATACTGGGGAACGTCCATGGCCTTTACCAGCCTACGGGGCTGGGGTTGGGGACGCCAGTACTGAAGAACATGTGCATGACAATGACCTTCATGTATGCAGGTGAGAGAGTGATTAATGATTGTAAACCAACGGAATTTCGTCAGAAATTATGATCATTCATGGTCCTCCTTGTGGCTGAAGAAACCCCTGTACCATCACCAACACCACAGCCCGCCTCTATCACCAACACCACGAACCTCCTCCACCACCGACACAAAAGCCCTCCTCCATCACCAACACCACAGCCCGCCTCTACCACCAACACCACGAACCTCCTCCAACACCGACACAAAAGCCCTCCTCCATCACCAACACCACAGCCCGCCTCTATCACCAACACCACGAACCTCCTCCACCACCGACACAAAAGCCCTCCTCCATCACCAACACCACAGCCCGCCTCTACCACCAACACCACGAACCTCCTCCAACACCGACACAAAAGCCCTCCTCCATCACCAACACCACAGCCCGCCTCTACCACCAACACCACGAACCTCCTCCACCACCGACACAAAAGCCCTCCTCCATCACCAACACCACAGCCCGCCTCTACCACCAACACCACGAACCTCCTCCACCACCGACACAAAAGCCCTCCTCCATCACCAACACCACAGCCCGCCTCTACCACCAACACCACGAACCTCCTCCACCACCGACACAAAAGCCCTCCTCCATCACCAACACCACAGCCCGCCTCTACCACCAACACCACGAACCTCCTCCACCACCGACACAAAAGCCCTCCTCCATCACCAACACCACAGCCCGCCTCTACCACCAACACCACGAACCTCCTCCACCACCGACACAAAAGCCCTCCTCCATCACCAACACCACAGCCCGCCTCTACCACCAACACCACGAACCTCCTCCACCACCGACACAAAAGCCCTCCTCCATCACAAACACCACAGCCCGCCTCTACCACCAACACCACGAACCTCCTCCACCACCGACACAAAAGCCCTCCTCCATCACAAACATCACAACCTTCCACCATCACCACCAACAGAGCTTCACCTCCAGTAAGGCGCTCATGTCACCCAGTGGTTCTGAGCACGTGGCAGTGTTTACATTGATCAGCTGACATGACACTCTGCAAACGTAAACATTCCCGTAAAGATATTTTTTTTCTTTTCTTTTCTTGGCATTGTTGATCCTAGCAACACCAGGAACACGGTGGTTGATTTCAATGAGTGAAAACAACTTAGCACTTCAACTATGATGAAATAAACTTAAACCGCGACAGCAAATCTTAAAATTAGATGACAGAATAAGATTTTTTTCATAATCAAATTATTTTTGAATTATTTACTGATTCCTCGAACTTGATCAGAAATTCTTGGCAGTGATGTCCACTAACTAGAAGTAGTTTCAACTGTGATGTCCAGTGACTGGAAACAGTTGCACAAGTTATCTGCAGTGACTTTGTAAAATGAGACCAAAGTTAAGTCTGAACTGATCTACTTGAGAGATATAAACCAACAACCACAACCTCCACACATAACCCTCTCACCACAACATTCTAACCTCTTAACCTTTACGTCATTACTCTTTCAATCATCCCACTGACTTTCCTCAGCAAACCTGCAATCCCCCTTCGATCACAACTCCTCAACTCTCCTTCACTCACCCTTGCTACCCTCAACGGTATCCCGCAAGAATCCCTTAAAACTCACATGAGGAACATTCATTCAGCCATTATTCTCGACCCTCCTCAGTCTAGAACAACCCAACACAAACTTACAACCAGCACATCACACCCCCCAGCCGACACATTAGTATAAGCTCTGTAAAACTACAACCCACAACCCGAAGGACAAGATCATAGCTCTTTAATCATTCAGAGATAACCCCTAAACCACCGAGGCTTAACCCCTCAACCCCAGTGAAACCTGAGAGAGAGAGAGAGAGAGAGAGAGAGAGAGAGAGAGAGAGAGAGAGAGAGAGAGAGAGAGAGAGAGAGTCAGTGAGTCTGTCTGTCTGACCATGTATGTGTACACTAGTGCGTATGTACAGTACGTGTGGACCTCTGACCATGTATGTGTACACTAGTGCGTATGTACAGTACGTGTGGACCTCCACGCTCCTGCCCGTATTCACGTAAGTGTTAAGTATAAGTGTTTGATGACACTCACACAACCCGCATTGTGGCTGTACCGAGACCAGGCGGGTGTGAAGTGCGTCATGCGTTGCACTTGCACTTGTTTACAATATAAGTGCGTCACTCTCTTTTGTTTACTTATATCAACGTGTAAGTAGAGTGTGTTTACAAGTATGTCTGTCTTATGTGCACATGTGTGCATATAAGAGCAAGACATGAGAGTCAGGACACAGAACATCTCAACACCACAATAATACCAAGAACATTAACCTGACATACCAACACATACATACAACACCTCCTTCAAACCAGTACAAGGACAACACATAACCAACACTACCAGTACAGAAGTGACACACACACACACACACACACACACACACACACACACACACACACACACACACACACCACTATCAATGCAACAGTCTAGAAGGAACAGAAACAAGACGAACACACTGAAGACCAAACAGGAAAATCTTACTACAAGGATTCACTCATGGCCTCTCTCTCTCTCTCTCTCTCTCTCTCTCTCTCTCTCTCTCTCTCTCTCTCTCTCTCTCTCTCTCCCCTACCCTACCGTCACCACCGCCCCCCTCCCCTTCATGTCTCCATAACATCAGTAAAATGGTTAAGCAAAAGAGGCAAGATAAGAGAAACACATGTGATACAAGTTAATTCTTGGTGCACAAATGTTAGAAAAAAAAAGAGGATAAAGAAAAGCAGAGCATAAATAAATATACAAAATTATTTACATAGGATAACAAGAGAAATACATACTGTGTATTAAATCCAGAGACGTAACTAAATGTTCATACTTACATAGAAATGACAATATTACTTGTTTCGCTTACAATAATCTCACTATGGAGTACTATACGTTCGGTGTTTACAAAAACCAGTACACTGTCGTGTTAGTTTACCTCACAGCCGAGTATACGTCGGTATTAGCTTACCATAATACTGTGGGTTAGTTTACCATACACCTGATTATACCGTGGTGTAAGCTAAGGACACAGCCATGCATACTAATCTCTCAGTTATCGTCACAACGAAATATACAAGTCAGCTAGGTCTATTAAAGTGCTACCCCCACAACAAGCTTAGGTTCACTGTGCTACAAATGACAAGAGATTGAAAATCCATCCGTCTGTAAAGAGGAGGAGAGGCGTTCTCTACCCCAGAACATGGGATTCAAAATGGAGAGAGATACCAGGCGAGTGTGTGTGTGTGTGTGTGTGTGTGTGTGTGTGTGTGTGTGTGTGTGTGTGTGTGTGTGTGTGTGTGTGTGTGTGTGTTCATAGAGGTTCTGGGAACTGACATGATCGGTAAAATGGTGTGGACTTCTTACCTGCGTCAGTAGGAAAGAGAGAACTTAGGGAGGTTCTTGCGTAAGGTTACCACAGGTTACTACGTCATCATCAACGGTACCAAACCTTCCTGCCTCAGAGACGTTACTACGTCAGTAACGGTAACCAGACGTTACTACGTCAGTAACGGTAACCAGACGTTACTACGTCAGTAACGGTAACCAGACGTTACTACGTCAGTAACGGTAACCAGACGTTACTACGTCAGTAACGACGCCAGAACATAAAAGAAAGATATATAATAACACACGATATCCTACTGGAAGGGAATTAACTTAAAGCTCAAAACATGTGTCGTCCACAAACACACCACAACGACCTGCGTACACTGAGGCAAGTCTGGCCACAACCTGCCATGTAAACATGGTTGAAGGGGGAGGGGGAGGAGGGTTGAAGACAGATCAAAATCAAGCTAAACGAGGACAATAATGAAGCAGGGAAGAAAGTGACTGGTTGGTGACGTCAAAGACTCAAGTCCTGCAAGTTCAAGGTAATTCACGCTAACGCACTGACCCCCCCCCACCCCATCCTCTCTCTCTCTCTCTCTCTCTCTCTCTCTCTCTCTCTCTCTCTCTCTCTCTAGAGATTACCAAGCTCTCCACTGAGGGACCTGAGTGAATGTTACTTTACTTCTTAATGGTTCAGTAGTGGAATACGTACATAAGTGAATGTTACTTTACTTCTTAATGGTTCAGTAGTGGAATACGTACATAAGTGAATGTTACTTTACTTCTTAATGGTTCAGTAGTGGAATACGTACATAAGTGAATGTTACTTTATTTCTTAATGGTTCAGTAGTGGAATACGTACATAAGTGAGTGTATAATGGTTCAGTAGTGGAATACGTACATAAGTGAGTGTATAAAAGGATTCTTGCCGGCTTCATCATGGACTCATGTTGTAAAGTTTAAGTCAGAGCTTTTAAGTATCTTTATAGTTCGTTACTAAGATAAGTGAAACTTTAGCAGGACTTTTACTTAACATTATAGAGTTACTTATAATGATTGTTTGTATGGAAGAGCTACTTTATCAGTAAAGTACTTTATAAGTGAATGTATAAGATCTTTCTGTTTAGCTTTTCGTTGGAATGTTTCTATAAATGATATGTACCGGTTGCTACCATGTCAGGTGCAAGAGAAGACTAGAAGGTTCAAAGAGAATGTCCCAGTGCGTCCCAGTACGTCTCTGTGCGTCCCGGTACGTCTCTGTGTGTCCCAGCGCGTCTCTGTGCGTCCCAGTGCGTTCCAGTACGTCTCTGTGCATCCCAGTGCGTTCCAGTGCGTCTCTGTGCGTCCCATTATATGGAAGGAATAGCTAGAAAGTTAAGTGTTTCAAAAGTTAAATCCAGAATGGTTACTGTCTCTCGAAGACACACGTAGCTCCGAGACGAACAACTTTATGAAGTAGAACTGAACAATGACAAACTCGGTGAAGGGGAAATTATATACTAGGAAAGTTTGTAAAGGGCGACTACCCACTAGAAAAGTTTGGAAAGGGCGACTATCCACTAGGAAAGTTTATGAAGGACAGCTACGTACATAGGAAGTTTGTAAAGGTCAACTTTACTTTAGGAAACTTTATAAAAGAACTTTCATGGGGAACTTTACCCAATGAACTTTACACAGGAGGTTCTACAGTGGGAAGACTAACTAAAGACAAGTTTACACTACAGGAAATTATAGAGAAGACTTTTACAGCATGTATATAGAGACTATAAAAGACAGCTTTATAAAGTAAGGCTTTATATACAATAGCGTCATAACAGAAGACTTTAGGTAGGATACTTTGACGCAGCAAGAATTTATCAAGGACAAGAAAGCAAGACTTGATTAAAGATAACATAACAAAGCTAGATTTATAAAGGTCATTAGGACAATTCTAGCTTGGCAAGTCAGGGGAACAGGTGTATTATAATGTATTCTACATAGAATGGGAACCAAATTGTCAAAGCGAAACCCCTGACCCTTTTTCACGTATTTCCGGTCACGTAAGCTGAACCAGCCGGTAATTTAAGCACTTTTCTGGACCTCCGTGGTGCAGCGGTTAGCATCGATGACCACGTGGGTTCGAATCCTAGTTGCGTCAGTCGGACTACAGTCAACTTAGCTGTTCATCTACCCTTTAAAGTTGGTCGATAAAATAAGTACCTGGCTAAGGCTAGGGTAGATATATGTATCATTTATATGTATGTGATATACATATACGTATCTGATATACATATACGTATGTGATACAACAAAGAACTGTGTTGTAACAACACTTGTCTAAGTGCCTGAAGACAGACTCCTTAGGGAAACCGGGAAATCCTACACAGTTTCCACATTCCTCAGACACAACTCCTGCAAGAAGACGGAGTGTCAGTTGACGTATCCCATCCACAGCAGAATCCCAAGCTGGAACTGCTACATAAGAAAGGAAAAAAAATTAAAGTTCGTCTTAATGACAGGCAAAAAAGAAAGAAAATGAAGCGTCTTGGAAGGCATCATCACTAGTCCATCTCATATGAATGGGACGAAGAACTGCCAAACAATACTGATTATAACTGTATTTTTGTTGTCTCTCTCGTGACACTATGAACCAAGCTAGGACGCCATTTGGTAAACATGTTTACCAAATGGCGTCCTAGCTTGGTCTCTTCGATGTATATCAACTGACTTATATTTCTCTCTTGTGTCTCCCCTGATGATGTGATTATTACACGAAAGTGCACTTGGGAACTTATCGTGTTTCATTTTCCCCGTGGACTCATAGGAATATCTTTATCACGCGCAAAATTGTGATCCTTTCCAATATATATATATATATATATATATATATATATATATATATATATATATATATATATATATATATATATATATTCTTTTTTTTTTTTTTTTTGCTTTGTCGCTGTCTCCCGCGTTTGCGAGGTAGCGCAAGGAAACAGACGAAAGAAATGGCCCAACCCACCCCCATACACATGTATATACATACGTCCACACACGCAAATATACATACTTACACAGCTTTCCATGGTTTACCCCAGACGCTTCACATGCCCTGATTCAATCCACTGACAGCACGTCAACCCCGGTATACCACATCGCTCCAATTCACTCTATTCCTTGCCCTCCTTTCACCCTCCTGCATGTTCAGGCCCCGATCACACAAAATCTTTTTCACTCCATCTTTCCACCTCCAATTTGGTCTCCCTCTTCTCCTCGTTCCCTCCACCTCCGACACATATATCCTCTTGGTCAATCTTTCCTCACTCATTCTCTCCATGTGCCCAAACCATTTCAAAACACCCTCTTCTGCTCTCTCAACCACGCTCTTTTTATTTCCACACATCTCTCTTACCCTTACGTTACTTACTCGATCAAACCACCTCACACCACACATTGTCCTCAAACATCTCATTTCCAGCACATCCATCCTCCAGCGCACCACTCTATCCATAGCCCACGCCTCGCAACCATACAACATTGTTGGAACCACTATTCCTTCAAACATACCCATTTTTGCTTTCCGAGATAATGTTCTCGACTTCCACACATTCTTCAAGGCTCCCAGAATTTTCGCCCCCTCCCCCACCCTATGATCCACTTCCGCTTCCATGGTTCCATCCGCTGCCAGATCCACTCCCAGATATCTAAAACACTTCACTTCCTCCAGTTTTTCTGCATTCAAACTCACCTCCCAATTGACTTGACCCTCAACCCTACTGTACCTAATAACCTTGCTCTTATTCACATTTACTCTTAACTTTCTTCTTTCACACACTTTACCAAACTCAGTCACCAGCTTCTGCAGTTTCTCACATGAATCAGCCACCAGCGCTGTATCATCAGCGAACAACAACTGACTCACTTCCTAAGCTCTCTCATCCCCAACAGACTTCATACTTGCCCCTCTTTCCAAAACTCTTGCATTCACCTCCCTAACAATCCCATCCATAAACAAACAATATATATATATATATATATATATATATATATATATATATATATGTATTTGTCGCCCTATAAGGGAATGACCCTGGAGCTAAAGTGTCGCCAGATGCAGGTCTCACAGTCGCTGGAGGTAGCCTGCTTAGTGACGTGATCTGTGCATGTGTCTACATAATACTTCATTGTGTTTGTTGAGCTTCCTTAGCCGAGCGTTCTTATACCAGCACACATCTCTGTGGGTCTGCCAACGACGTGGAGGGAGGGAGTACACTCATGTGAACACCAAGGTGGAGGGAGGGAGTACACTCATATGAACACCAAGGTGGAGGGAAGGTGTACGCTCATGTGAACTCACACACAAGTGGTTTGTTTTTGTTTGTTGTTGCTCTGACGCCTTGTTGGCTGAGGTCCTGATACTGAATAACCAGAGGTAAGGCCCTTGATAAGGACGGTACGACCCCTTCATAAAGACGGTACGACCCCTTCATAAAGATGGTACGACCCCTTCATAAAGACGGTACGACCCCTTCATAAAGATGGTACGACCCCTTCATAAAGACGGTACGACCCCTTCATAAAGATGGTACGACCCCTTCATAAAGACGGTACGACCCCTTCATAAAGATGGTACGACCCCTTCATAAAGACGGTACGACCCCTTCATAAAGACGGTACGACCCCTTCATAGAGACATACGACTCTTCAACACGACGGTACGACCCTTCATAAAGACGGTACGACCCCTTCATAGAAACATACGACTCTTCAACACGACGGTACGACCCTTAGGTATGATGGTGTGACTGGTGACCTGGCTCTTACGAGTCGTGTATAAGACTCGTACCGTCTAGCTGACGTAGTTAAGTCCTGCTTGGCAGAACAAATGACGGAGGAGCAGTGGTTCGAGTCCCGCTGCTCCCACAATCTTTCCTACTGTCCAGGGTTTAATGATACCCCGGAGAGAGAGAGAGAGAAAAAAAACATTAATTTGAATAACACAGATGAGACAAACCAAGCGAATATAATAAGAACAGTTCAAGGCTCAACCATCAGCGTCAAGGACGTGAGAGAAACATTACAGCCAAAAATGTTCGAAAACATACGATTAATGAGGAGTGCGAGAAGGCCGGTGACGTCACGGGGGTGGATTCAAAATATAAACAAACCAAATATGTGGCACATTTCCTCTCGCGTGACCAGTCTAGTGTACTGCCAGGCGGGTCACCATGCACGATCTGCCACACTTACCTTTCTCATTCATGCAAACATTACACAATGATGTGATGTGATGACGGATTTAACCTGCATACATGTGTAATTTCAGCTGCGATCTATACATACCAATCCAAGTCAATAAACGTAGGTTTACAGTAAATCTAAATAATCTTTTTAACTAAATATTACTTTTGATGTTGATGGACACAGAAATCTTAATTCTGTATTTCACTAGAGACGATTAATAAACAAGAAGCTCCAACGAACATGTTGCTCTGACACTGTTTTACTGTCTAGTGTTAAATTCTTCGTAGTATCATAATGTATGTAACATTATCCATCAAGTTATACAATGATTAATTACAAATACTAGATCTAGTAAGAACATTCCGCATATTTACAATACACTGAAAAACAATACTGAACTCATTTAGTACAGTCTTCATACCTTACTGAAATTACAGGACAATACTGAAGTCATGTGGAACGTTCTCCATACATTACAGAAATACGTCAGGTGTCAAATCTGAAGAGTTCGTGTGAGAAACAATGTCGTGATCACAAAAGTAATAACATGATAGTAATCACATGGTCATCTACAATCTGGTAGAGTCCAATCCTTCTCACTGATCTATGGAGGAGTATGAGATGTTGATTATCACAAACACAACGAAGGATGCACACAATCATTGTACAACTTCTCAACAAAGATTCTGAAAGAAATGAAGAACACACGCACACACACACACACACGCACACACACACACACACACACACACGTACACACACACACACACACACACACACACACACACACACACACACACACACACACACGTATCTCCGTCTCGTAGAAGACGAGTAAGACGGAGCAAGATTGGGGAAAGGGGCTGGAACCCCCCCCCCCCCTCCTGTGATACCTGTTTTCTATGGAGAGGAAAAAAAGTATGCAAGTGAAGACTATTCCTCGAAAATCAATCTCCCGACGCTACATCCTTAAGGCGGGAATCGCGAATACGTAGAAATGAATAAAACAAATACACTCATTATCATTAATGAGACACAAACAGAAATATACATTCACACACACATTTCATATATATATATATATATATATATATATATATATATATATATATATATATATATATATATAAACTACCCTCGCTTAATGAGTGGTAAACGGGACATCAAAATCCTAGCGTCATCAACATGGACTTACCCAGAATCCAGCTGGGAAATTCCCAAAGCCTTGCAAGTACATGACCAGGAACGTTCCTAGAATCCCGGATTCCGTTTTCTTCGAGTGAAAGGCTGCAGTCAAGGGCGATTGTCTTCACCAAGTCTACACCTAAAAAGGTACATAAAAAAAAAGAATAAAAGATAGAAATATGAAGGAAAGGTCAGTCTTTAAGAGGATGGGGTCACAGGGGTCAGGGAAAACAGGGAAAAGTACACTCCCAAGGTTTACCAATGTAAAGGAAGGGTCAGGTCATTTGTGTTCAGGAACGCATGAGAAGGCAAACCCGTCCACAGCTTAGAGATGTAGGGAAAGAATCAAACAGCACAACTGTCCACTACCCTTGAATTGCTAACTGCTATACCGTAATCATGTGACGAACTGGCTTCCTGCTTCTGGCCTGGTCTAGTTTGAAAATACTGAATAATGTAAACACAACATAAAACAGATGATCTCTTAATCAAAATCGATTATAATTCATTTCGTCACTTTGGAAAAAAAGAAAGAAAAACAGACAAGTCCGTCTGTCTGTCTGTCTGTCTGTCTCTCTCTCTCTCTCTCTCTCTCTCTCTCTCTCTCTCTCTCTCTCTCTCTCTCTGGCAGAAGGAAATTAAGCAGAGTTTTTGGCTTTATTCGGCGACATTTCTCAACACTGGGTCACTGGAAGCAATCGCCGAGAGCAAAATCCTTGAATTTATTAACCTACAAAATTTGGTGCTTTTCAATTTGCATATCATAAAAGCTAATTCTACGTGATCTTTTTTTTCTTTCAAAATCTGAACTCCGTGATTCTCAGAATTAGAAATTCAGTTCTAAAAGACTAGGCCAAATCTAATCCTCAAGATTTGTGGCATCTAAATTCTAAGTACGAAGATTAACTTCCCTCCGAATCTCGCTGGTCATCAAAGTGAAGATACCATCATCTTCTAATTCAAAATTTCCAAGTGTCTGGATCCTCCTCAAGAGTCTCAAGCACACAGGAACGACTTCTTGGAATGTCTGGTACCTCATGCCACTCTGACGCAGAAATGAATGGTTAAACTTACGAGGTAAAAACTGATTTTGACGTCATTCTTAATCATGATGGTGATGGTGTTGAGAGATGTGTTTGTCTGACGTTAACACATTCTTACTATTAACTGCCTATTCACACTGCCATCATCATCACTATCATCCTCACCATCACTGTCAACACACACTATCACGAACATGAACGTCTCCATTACTTCTGCTTTGCATTATCTGACCTTATTATTCATCATCTTCACCCCACTAATAATCTCATCCAAACCCTCTCGTGTTCCTCTCCACTTCAACCACCTCAGCTTGGCCTCCACAGTTATCCTGCTCACTCCCAACAAATACTCCTTCCTCCACCACTCCACACGTCCTCCACTTCACTCGACCAGGGGTGGGGTTATGGGGTCAGGTCTGTAACTGTGAGCGTGGGTGGCAGTAATTGTATGTAATTCCTGTAATTCTGTCAGTTCGGATGTCATAATCAAGTTCAAGTTTATATTCAAATTATCACTGACCATAATTCAGTACGTGAATAATCTAGATATGTGTACAGGCAATTTTCTCTTGATGGTTCATCTTGTGTTTGGGTTTATCTCCTCTGGATGTGAACACTTCCAATGGGCAGCAAATCAGTAACGTTGTAATTCTTCAATTTGTGACATCGATCATCCTAATTTTCGATATCCTTCCTTATGATCCTTATATCTGACCTCCTTTGTAAGGCTGCTCTTAAGACTTAACAGTCATTCCAGTCTCGTCTTCAAATGACCTAACCATCTTCGCTCACGCCCTCCATCACTGCTCAAGAACGACTCGATCTGTCTGACTGGCATCAGACGAGTGTCAGTGACTTCTCGTCTGGGTTACACAAGCCTACTTCTCAGCTGAGCACAAAGTCTCCAACAGGTGACACACCTGTGCATAGAAACACCTGGGGTGAGAAATAACACAAGACCTCCTTCATGTCACTTCAGAGTTATCCACACTCGGTACAAAATGTTGAAGTCTTCACTGCACCATCAGTATGTCGTTCGGAAACATCAGTCTTGGTCATCTCATCAACAGAAACATCCTTCATGTGTGCTAGTGATAAGAATAAACACTCAGCACTTACCATTATAACATCAGTAGGGGTCAGGAAAAAAAAAAAACAGTCGGCCCAGTACTCTCCCCTGAGGAACGCCAAATGACACCAGAAACCACACCTTATTTACGTAGTTTGTGTAATCTGAACATAGCTTCCCACGTTTGGTACATTTCCAAAACGTTTCAAACTTGCGTATAGGGAATTCCACACCGTTTGTCGTGGGTACCCCACACCCTTCGGAAACCCAGAAGGGTTATATACGGTGATCTGCAACACTGCCTTCCTTTTTGTCCTACCATACTGCTGAGTCACAGACCACAGTGATATTTCCGGGGATTTTACCTTTATATATTGTCGTAGTCACGATCTGTAGTGTGAAAGGCGAAAAAAATGTCGGGTGTAGAATAAAGGTATTCTATGTAGGGGAAGAGTAAATCTATGATAAACTCTGATCTTCCTCTGAACGTAACGAATCACAATTAACCTAGAAAACATCAGAAAATATCATACGACGTCTTCAACAACCAGTTAGAGACGACGTCTTCAACAACCAGTTAGAGACGACGTCTTCAACAACCAGTTAGAGACGACGTCTTCAACAACCAGTTAGAGACGACGTCTTCAACAACCAGTTAGAGACGACGTCTTCAACAACCAGTTAGAGACGACGTCTTCAACAACAGTTAGAGACGACGTCTTCAACAACCAGTTAGAGACGACGTCTTCAACAACCAGTTAGAGACGAAGTCTTCAACAACCAGTTAGAGACGACGTCTTCAACAACCAGTTAGAGGACGACGTGTTCAACAACCAGTTAGAGACGACGTCTTCAACAACCAGTTAGAGACGACGTCTTCAACAACCAGTTAGAGACGATGTCTTCAACAACCAGTTAGAGACGACGTCTTCAACAACCAGTTAGAGACGACGTCTTCAACAACCAGTTAGAGACGACGTCTTCAACAACCAGTTAGAGACGACCTCTTCAACAACCAGTTAGAGACGACGTCTTCAACAACCTGAAGGACTTTTCCCCGCTTGTCATGTCCCCCCCACCCCACGTTGATGCTACCTTTCCGGCCACTTCTCTCGGCTAAAGCCTGCTCGCTTATCAGCTTAATTTATTCATGATATTCTACTGATGGAAGAGCGAAGCGCCGACACCTCCCACGGCGACCTGCTGTACAGGTTCCACACAGACGCCCGCAGGACCATAACAACCTTACTAACACACATACAAACAGTCGATGAACGAAGTGACGCCAAGGTCGTTCAGTAATCGAGGAGGAGGAGCAGGAGGGAGGATGGTTCCATCCAGCTAGCGGAAGGGCCTTGAACACGACCAACAAACTCCATCACTCTCTCACGACCATCACTACACCTACCTACCCGACCCTCCTTCCAGCAGCCTGCCACCTACACCCACGTCCCACACGGTAGAGCAAACACTGCAGGTAGCGGAGTCACACGAGGTGCTCCAAAATGCAACGAAATGCACTGCAAAATTTACAGCTATGCGTTCTGTATGCACGGTGGTTAACCCATGTGATTAGCGCTACACAAAAACAAGATCTCGTCCATATCAAGTGTAACTAGAAGCATAAACATCAACACCAGAGGGACCACAAGCCGTGCTAATTACCAAGCTGGAGTCATCAGTGACTGCTAATCATATCAGATGGCTCGAGAGTTAACTGAACACACACACACAAGATCTATGTTCCTTAATGATGAAAAAAAAAAAAAATACTTTAAAAGATATTTTTCCATGACAACTGGTCTTCAGGGTTCAGATATATATAGTTGAAAAGAAGAATTGGAGTCATCAGAATACACTTTTCCCTCGTGGTCCATCAGCTGCTGCAAATTATACATCTTTCACTGAAAACATAATGATCCAAATCGGTGGCTTTAATTAAGCTTTCCCTACAATTACGTCCTCATTCGCATAGTGTGGATATGGGTGCAGGAGTCGCACATGACACGCAGGCGTATTCTTAACTAACACGGTGTGACAAGAGACGCTCCAACATATCCTTAACTACAGGAGGATTCCCATGCACGCCATCACTGCCTCACATCGTAAGTCTACATACGACCTACATCTCGGATCAAACTTCCAACTCATCACATCAAATCTTTCCACTCTACGTATACATAACCTACAAACAGTAATGACGTGTTGCACTGTATTCTAGTCTCAATGGGTCACTGGTGGAATATATCCACGTTTCTCACTGTTCTGTTCCCTGATTTGTACCTTACATTAAATTGTCAAATACCTTTTTCCTCATTAATGTCTCATCTGTCGCAATTTCAACTTAGTGACGTAATCTTTACAGAAATTCATTCGAGGAATTTATTGGTCATTCCACACACAAACATTACATCTTTTATCACATATCCTTATGTCATTTCACTATACCACAGTGAAGGAAGGATCGTCTCCCTTCCCTTCATGTTCCCAACATTATGTAACATGTAGAGGTAAGGAGAAGCTACATGCTATACCGCCAAGTCTTACACACACACACACACAACCTTCCTTCTGGTACCTATTCAACCGATTAATACCAAAGAGAAGAATAAACATCTGGATTGGCTGTGAGCCAGCTGCCTGAACCGGAAGTCGAACCTGGGCACACTTATTCACAACTGACGACACTGGCTGACCCATTACACCGGGAATGACAACAAGTTCAGTTATGTTTAGCATTCAGCATGACTTGGACCTGTTGCTTTATTTAGAAGGACGAATGTATATTAAAGCTGTTATGAGATTCAAGCTTATCACTTCTGCTATAGAATCAAGCTTACCGACCATGTCTTAGATTTAAGCTTACCACTTCTCCAAGAAACAGCCTGCAGCCACTGTGTTAGATTCAAGCTTACCACCTCTGCACGAAATCTAAGCTTAAGATCCTTGTATCAGCGTCAAGCTTGGTACTTCCTCAAAATATCTAAGCCTATGACTTCTTCGCTAGACACACAGCTAGAGCTTACGCATAAGCTGTTCTAAATGCGTAGAGAAGTGCACAGAACTGGTGGCACAGCTTTATCAGAGCTTAATGGAGAAAAGGACCAGGATGAGAAACATTAAGTATCAGAGGTGTATCATCATATCTAGTAAGATGAGGATAAGACATGCTCAGTACCTCAGAAATGAGAAATATAGAAACACACACACACACACACACACACACACACACACACACACACAGTGACACGCATGCGTGCGTCGTAGCGTAATAAGTGGCTCTACGCCATTCTTTGCGGGTGGGGAAGGGGTTGCTAGCGCTGACCTCCAGCGGAAAAAACAGATAACGCCAGATAAGGGAAGGGGACAGGAGAGATAGTGATAAGAGAGGGTACAAAACACGTGCTGGCTGGCTAGGGGATGGGGGTGGGAGGGGGGAACAGTGGAGAGGAGGGCACTAAAGAGCCAGAGAGAGAGAGAGAGAGAGAGAGAGAGAGAGAGAGAGAGAGAGAGAGAGAGAGAGAGAGAGAGAGAGAGAGAGAGGAGTACATACAAGAATTTTTGCCTACAGGCAGACCTGCCGCTTGGCGCTGACCACAGGAATATCTACAAGAGTCACCCAGAACGGGTGGTGTGAGTCACACGTGGTCATGTATAGTGTGAGAGACAGAGAGACGGTACGTCGTTGTCTGGACTGAAAACCATCAGGCCAAGTGTGGGCGAGGCAGTTACCTGAGCCAGAGGAGTGGCACGTGTGAAGGTTTCTGGCTCGTTACTCTGCTGCCTCTAACCCGATACCCAGGCGGGTTGTGTCCTTCCTGGCCAATGGCGGCCTTTCATCTACTGCCATACCAGAGAGAGAGAGAGAGAGAGAGAGAGAGAGAAAAGGTTAGGTATGACCAAGGGGCCACTATGTTTCTCTTCCTGAAGGCAGAGCCACGTTCCTTCCACGCAGAGTGAAGTTATTTCCTTTTAACAAGTGTATGAGAAAGCATCGGAGAATTTCTGATGGTTCCAGGTACCCGCCTTGGGGGAGATCAACAACACACAAGTACACGCAGCTTTAAGAACTAGTGCATTGCCTGAACGTACTCCCTGGCTGCTCATGTACGGTGAATACTAATGATGTTCCCGAGTCTGTACAGTGTCTGGTAATGGCGTCCACACACACACACACACACACACACACACACACACACAGAGCCTCCGTCAAGATATACACGACGGATCCGCGTCGCAATGTTTACAACGATCACAACTTATCTAAAAGTAGCAAAAAATCTTGCTGCTGTCCACACGTACATATATTTACATCAACCTAACACATACCTAGACTCATCTACACTTCTAGATCCATTCAAATCCACCTGGACTCACCCAAGTCCACCTAGATCCACCGTTACTCACTTGGACGTAACCCAACTGAAAACATCTACTTGGAACCCACTCTCCGCCCACTCTGATCCACCTACGCGATCTTGAACCCACCCACCATGCTGAACGGACCCATCACTCATTCTGGATTCACTGACGTTCATCTGAAAACACCATCAACTCCACATCATGCATTCCACACCTACGTGGACCCATCCTTCCCCATTCAACCTCACCTATGCCAATCAGGAGCTGCCAACACCTCTGTGGGTCCAGCCTCAACCACATCAACCCTCTCACACCCACTCCAACCCATTCAAGTTCACCGTGAAACAATCGCTCATTTGAATCCGTCCAGAGACAAGTTTAATCCACCTCTGTCTACCACGATTCAGCATCGTCCACATAGATCCACCTAAATCCACCATGAACCACCCATCCCTATCAGGACACAACTATTACCCTCCGAAAACCCCACTTGTACCCACCTGGACCCAACCTAACCCACACCTATGCAAAAACCTTCGTTCGAAGAGAGAGAGAGAGAGAGAGAGAGAGAGAGAGAGAGAGAGAGAGAGAGAGAGAGAGAGAGAGAGCAATAACCTAACCTCCAAGCACATGACCATGACACAACCCTGAGTTGGTTCACCACGGACATGAATACTCAAGAAATACATCCCCGGCACCGCTCTCCTGACCCTACCCCGCGCTATATAACACACACACATACACACACCTACAACACACACACACACACACACACACACACACACACACACACACGTGCCAACCTCCGAATATACATACCCAGTAGTGCCAAACGTCGGTGCCAAAATGTAGTGACAGTGCGCCAAGTCATGAGTGTTGGCTTTCTGCCCGTGTGTGTGTGTGTGTGTGTGCTGTGGGGGTGTTTTACACTCATGTTGCCCCGTATCTTAACCTCATTGTACCGTGTCTTTATTTTGATGTGTGAATGCACACACACACACACACACACACACACACACACATACTCAAGCCTTATATACATATATATACACGTCTCGTCATCCATGAACCAAGACTTCTATACACGACGTCACAATATACAACAGATCAGGTCGTCCACTTGTTGACGTGCTGCCCGACCCAACCCACGTGACCCCAGGCCACCTCAGGGCACGATGACGTCAGTGTACCCAATGACGTATGGAACTCAGTGTTACGCGACTGTATTCAACAGTTCTATGCATTCATTATCCTCGTCCTGTCATATATAACCTCACGACCCCGTATACATCTGCTGACCCGAAGGTCCGCTACACACACACCGCGCCACAGACGACAGTGATTCCTCTGATGTGACAGGTTCTCTGACGAGGATGTCCACTGGTCAACTGGTGATGACTGAGTCACAACCTCGCCCAAACTGACTTCTCAACTCCTCCTCCATCCCCAAGCAGGCGTTACCGGACTCCGCCAGCTTTAGGGGAAATAGCCATATTACGTTTTTGATAAATTTCTATCAATTTCTGCATTTACTTGTTTACAGAGGAGACCCGGGTACAGTCTGGCAGATAATTGGGATGCTAACGCCCGTAATAGACTTGGCCCACATACCCGGACCACCGTCCGCTATACAAGGTGGCCGCTCAGCCCAGTGTGCCCGTTATTGACAGGTACAGTCTTCGTCAAGTTCCCCGGAAAGTCTGCCTGGGGTCACATTCAGACACTGTGCCCAATATTTCCTGGACAGTTTGACAGCTGGTGACTATATGCTCACATGACAGCTGGTTGCACTATATGCTCACATGGCAGCTGGCTGAACTGGCTCACCTGACAATTTGACAGGTGATTCGGGGTCACGATATCCGATAGCTGAAGTGCAAGAAAGACGCACCCTAGACAACGGAAGTCGAGCAGCCTCTCACACCGCTGGAGCAAAATATACCTCGTCTTCTAGCATGGTCCTGTAGTGCGGGCCACCCTCCCAGGGGTCTCTGGTGGCTTCTTTACACCAACACTTGTCATCCAGGCTCAACACCTGACCCATAAAAACGACCCAGAAATAGCAAGTGACAGTTTCATGCGCGGGTACGATGGCTTGAAGTGACCAGGATGAACAGGAGGTTATTTAGATATCGTATGCATGAGACAGTTATCGTAACGATGGCATAGTGAACGTACCAGTGAGAAAGGTATGGGATAGCTATCGTACCCTCATGCCGACGATTCCACGCTCAAGAATTGGCTACCGTACTTCTTGGAATACATTGTTATAATCATGATAATGTAGAGCAGGCAATATGTCTATTATCGTACATATGGTTATCATAGTGGTAATTCGTGGTACCAAAGGCTTAGACTAATAATGAAGGGTTAATTCATAATGGCCAAAGCTCTGATTTGTGATGAAAGATTAATTTCTGGTAACCATACTCTCAAGATCAGATCATCGTACACAGGGAAAAGGTTTCGTACTCACGGTGTTCAATTACTGTACTGTAAAGTTAGAACTATCGTAGAGAATGGGCTAAATTGTCGCACTGAACAGGTTCAGCGATCGTACTCTTCAAGTAAAGTTGTCGCACTGACCGGACACAGTCGTGGCAATCCGTTGGTAATCATCGTAACTCATGGAATGAATGGTTGTCCTAAGCAGGTAAATTCATCGTACTGGACGGGTAAAGTTAATGTACTTACGGGCAGAGGTAACTGACCCTTGAGGTTATCACGGGCGAGGACTGATGTTATGTGACAGTCAACGGGGAGTGGGGTGCTAAAGGGGCGGGGCGGGGGGTGTAGGACTAAGAGGTGAGTAAGGGGAGGAGAGAGTAAGGGGTGATGAGTAAAGGGGAAAGTTTTCAGAGGATGATGGGAATTAAGGGATGAAAAAGCAAAAGACTAATAAAGGAACTTAGGGGTTAGAGAGGAATGAGAGTTGAGAACAGAGTTAGAGAGAGAGAGAAAGAGAGAGAGAGAGAGAGAGAGAGAGAGAGAGAGAGAGAGAGAGAGAGAGAGGAGAGAGAGAGAGAGAGAGAGAGAGAGAGAGAGAGAGAGAGAGAGAGAGAGAGAGAGAGAGAGAGAGAGAGAGAGAGAGAGAGAGAGAGAGAGAGAGAGAGAGAGAGAGAGAGAGAGAGAGAGAGAGAGAGAGAGAGAGAGAGAGAGAGAGAGAGAGAGGAGTGAGAGTTGAGAGGAGAGAGAGAGAGAGAGAGAGAGAGAGAGAGAGAGAGAGAGAGAGAGAGAGAGAGAGAGAGAGAGGTCAACAGAGGTCATATAGCAACCAATGATAATCATCTTAGTCTTACTAGCCACCAGTGATAGAAACATATGAACACACCTGTCCTGTCTGTTCCCATAATGGACGTGCATCTGTCACACCTGTCTCTGTCCCTGTGTCTCTAATGGACGAGCATCTGTCACGCCTGTCTTACATATTCAATGGACAAGACAGCGTTGGGCATCTGTCACATCTGTCTCAGCCCCACCTGCGACAGACGGGGGACAGTGGAGGGGAGGCATGTAATTAGGAAAGGAACGGCAAGGTAGGTGTGAAGACTGGAGGAAGAGAGAAAAGAAAGAGAAAGAGAGAGCTACAGGTGGAGCACCAGCTGGTCCCCCCCCCCTTCCCCCGTCCAGGCACGCCCCGTGACGGAGTGGCTATGTATAGATTGGCGTCACATGGGCCCACCCCCCTCCCCCAACTGCCACTCCCGTGACGTACTCCACGCTCTCGTGACGTCACGGCCATTCATGTGACGTCTGCCGCGTTCTCATGATGCCTCCCATTCACGTGACGTCCCGTACATCCACAAGACGTCACCTCACACATGTGACGTCCTCTACATCCACGTCACCTCATTCACGTGACGTCCCGTACATCCACAAGACGTCACCTCACACATGTGACGTCCTCTACATCCACGTCACCTCATTCACGTGACGTCCCGTACATCCACAAGACGTCACCTCACACATGTGACGCCTTACACGTTCACAAGACGTCACCTTCACACATGTGACGCCTTCCACGTTCACAAGACGTCACCTTCACACATGTGACGCCTTCCACGTTCAAAAGGCGTCACCCATGATTCTTGTGACGGCCCTCACGTTTCTGAGGCGTCACTCCTAGATCTATGGCTTCCTCTTGTGTCCTCATGACATCACCCGCTGCCAGTCCGCTTGTGGATTTTACCAAGAACTTCAGGGTGAAGGAAGGGAGAAGAGGGTGATGGACTCTCTCTCTCTCTCTCTCTCTCTCTCTCTCTCTTTCTCAGCATGTACGTCTGTCTCTACATTAAGGACAGGAAGATACAACAGTCGTAAGAACGTCTCAGACTAATCTGTCATGTAAACAGTCCAGTGAGTATAGCGGGAGGAGCTACCTACATGCAGACCAGGCGGCAGAGGGGCAAGCAACCAACAAGTAAACAAGATTCGTAAACACACAGAATAACAAGTAGACAGCTGTGCCAGAAGAGAGACAGTCTAGCAGGTAAACATTCCAACGAGGAGACAGACCAGACAAGAGAGAAACCCTGTAGACAGAAGGGAAGGAGAGAAGCCATGTAGATAGAAGGGAGAGAGGAAAGCTCTGTAGACAGAACGAAGGGTAGAATCCTTGTAGACAGAAGGGAGAGATGGAAGCCCTGTAGTTACAACAAGGAGAGGGAACTACCCTAAAACTGATATTATCATAAATCTTACAAAAATTAAAAATCTTATAATCATTTCATAAAACCTTCACTAGTTATTTTACAGATGTTTATCACTGTATAAATCCAAATATCAAGACACTATCAAAATCTAAAGAACCATTAACAACAAAAACCCAAAAAGCCCCCCCAGTGTAAAAGTGTGTATGCATTGTTCTGGGTGTAACATTACACCCGGAATGTTAGAGGGCAAGGAGGAGGAGGAGGAGGAGAAGGAGGAGGCCTACCTGGCCAGCAGGGGAGGCCTAGACCAGCCGAAGGATGTGCTAAGAACTTTATAATCTGTTCTAAGGCATCGGGCAGATCGGAGAGGTCATGGGGGAACGACCTTCACTGTGACCCCTGGGTATGGTACAGCCTAAGGCGAGACGATGCCTTCTGGACCAAGAGCCGCGCCCTTACGAGACACTTTTCCCCTTGATCCACCCGCCGCAGGAGGCCCTGACGAAGCTGCGGCGGGGGAAAAAAATATGTCGGGTTACATCAGATCGGCGGGTAGATAGCGGGGTCTCGCAAGGCGGGCAAGAATGGACAATGAAAGGGGGGGAAAAATATCACCGGGGGAAAAAAATATATGTTTTGTGTGTATGAAAAGTGTGGTAACCTAGCCTTATACCTGGCGTGTGGTTCATCCACACCTGCTGACGTGGGTTCATCAGCCCCACACACACCTGCTGACGTGGGTTCATCAGCCCCACACACACCTGCTGACGTGGGTTCATCAGCCCCACACACACCTGCTGACGTGGGTTCATCAGCCCCACACACACCTGCTGACGTGGGTTCATCAGCCCCACACACACCTGCTGACGTGGGTTCATCAGCCCCACACACACCTGCTGACGTGGGTTCATCAGCCCCACACACACCTGCTGACGTGGGTTCATCAGCCCCACACACACCTGCTGACGTGGGTTCATCAGCCCCACACACACCTGCTGACGTGGGTTCATCAGCCCCACACACACCTGCTGACGTGGGTTCATCAGCCCCACACACACCTGCTGACGTGGGTTCATCAGCCCCACACACACCTGCTGACGTGGGTTCATCAGCCCCACACACACCTGCTGACGTGGGTTCATCAGCCCCACACACACCTGCTGACGTGGGTTCATCAGCCCCACACACACCTGCTGACGTGGGTTCATCAGCCCCACACACACCTGCTGACGTGGGTTCATCAGCCCCACACACACCTGCTAACGTGGGTTTAATGGCCCAACACACACCTGCTGACGTGGGTTCACCAGGCCCTCACATCTGCTGACGTGGGTTCACCAGGCCCTCACATCTGCTGACGTGGGTTCTCATCATTCCCTTAACTCTGCCATTTACCCTCCAAAATTGTTCAGTTTCAGTAACCACAATATGATCGGTGGTGGCGAGATGAGTTTCATAAAAGATATTCATTTATTCGGAAATGAGGTGCCATGTTTGTTTCATTCTGGAATATTGATAGAATTCGAGTTTTATTCCGGATCACAATAGTTTCTTTATTATTCTATTGAGTTTTTCTTATCAGGTTTATCATATTTTACCATCGACGAGGCGCATGACACTCGACTGTGGACGATCCGTTTATCATTAACTCCTAAACTGAAATAGAAATTCCACTCACTCTTCCATCTCTTCCAGCGTTTCCAAGCTACAGGCAAGAAGAACTGGGAACGCACCTCTGACCAGGGTGGTGTCAACGCTTGCTTGACGTAAGGAAGGCAATACAAGCACAACGCCCCGGACCCGCATTACCGATCTAACCAGCTCCTACATCCACTATGGTCTTATTACAAGCGAGTTATGAAGAGAATATGAACCTTCATTACAGTATTATTCCATTACCGTGATTGTTGTAATCAACACACCATCCTAGTCAAACATTTTATTGACGCAACACTCCTTTCTGACGTCTTATCGTTGGTAAATAAGGTAATATTTACTAACACATATACAACATCACCTTTAAGAACTTGCCATATCTAACAGATAACCAATTTCATTCCAGCAACACTTGCACCTGCTGTCGACACTTGTGTTTCTGAACTGTTTGCATTTCAGTGATTCCTGAAATACTATGTTTCCACAACACAATACTTGCCCCAAGGCTTCTTTCTGCTACATGTAAACAATAACTATGTCTAGCGTATTTTAAGTATTGCTTTCGGGCAGTGTTGTTGTTGCTGGTTATGATGGTGGTGGTGGCGATGGTGAGTGTTGGATGGATGACCCAAGCTTGCCTTGTGACTATACAAACAACAGGTAATGATCTAAGACACATCCTTGCCTTCATTCTACTCATGTCTCACTTCCCATCCATCATTAGGAACAGCCTTTACCCTCCCGTCTCCTGGTCACCGTTCCACAATCACCATCCCAGCCTCCCTTTACTCCACTCATCTGGTCCATTTTTCGTGATGTGACGACCACTTCTCGTACGTCGTCTACTCAATGTCTCGTACATTAAACATTCTCTCCTCAGTATCAGGTCTATCCACAATTTCTATCTTCCCAAGCATTAATTCCTATATAAATATCTTCTATCATTCACCTGGAATGTTTTCTTTCTTCAGAACTATACGTAAGGTAAATTTTGCTGATCTATTTTCTGTAAATAAAAACTCCTCCAAGCTAGAGGCTAGAATGGCAGCCTTACTCGACGCCTTTGATGACATTTCTTAACACAAAAAAATAGAAAAACCTGCAGGACAGGTGCATACAAGCTGAGACGATCATTGAAAGAGATTTCTCAGTAACAAATAGTGGGAAAATAAGAGACTGTGATCAAAACTGTTGAAATGTATCAATTATTCTCGATGAAAAATAGTATTTTCACTGGGACTTTAGGATCTTGCTCAGGTGGCGAGACAGCTAACAGCAGTCCAAGCTGACCCTAAAACATCAAAAGTTATTACCAAGTCCTCCAGTTTTCTTACTTCTTGTAAAAGTTGTGACAAAGGAATACTGACTAGAAAAACAAAATGTTTTGAAAGAGTTCAGGAAAACAAGGTCATGTTCTAGAACAGTTTCTGTATCGCCAAGAATAAACCTACAAACAAAAAAGGTAAAGGTTTAGAATACTGGTGCTCTCCAAGACTAAAGCTACACAGAGAAACCTGCTACGAATTTCACACAGAACAACAAATATTCCCTCAGTGTTGAGGAATTGGTGAAATACATCAGCACCAACATCAGAACATACAGCATGATCTTCTTTACATTTTAAGATCTACTGAATAGCACAGTATCTCTGAGGCTCGCAAAGACTGATCAAGTTCATGGAAATGAAGATGATAAAATCTGAACTGTATGAGTGTGTGTGGAAGAAGCATGGAAGTAAACTGACACAGGCAGGTAGACAGGTAAGAATACTCGTTCACATATTCCTGGATGTCCAGACACGACGGGGGACACTAGTAAGCTGATCATGAACATCACATAGTGAGACGAAGAGGCTAGTATGAGGCAAGGGATAGGGGGGATAGGAGTTACGTGTCCACGGGATTGGCAGACAGAGACTGACAGACGCTCACTGTGTTACACATAGACCAAGTGGATGGCCCCCGTCCTCTGGTCTCCACATTAGACGCCTCCTGTCAAAAGAGACGGGGGCGCGGGGCAGATAAGCATAACTTTTGATATTATGTGAAAATACAATGGTGGAGGGTGCCCTCTGCTGGAGCCCTTGTTTACGTCACCGTGGGAGAAGACGTCCCTAGCCGCCGGCGTCTCTGACCGAGAGGACGTCGCCTGACGTGAGGAAAGAAAGAAAAAAAAAATCTCTCATGGTTTCATGCCTTTGTTTCCTCCGCTGATGGCTGCTCGTGTATGGTTGTTGTTCCCTCGATTACCAACACGTTCGTTCTTGGTGGGCTACTGTACGCGTGCTGCACGGGTATTGGACGCGTTGGGTGTCTGGTTTTTACATCGTGTAGGAAAGACAATGCCAAGTGCTGGCCCCGGGACGAGGTCCTGTCCCCTAGCCTGAACCTGGTGCAGGACCCCATCCCCCCCGGCAGGAGGCTGTGGAGGGAGGAGGAGGAGGTCGTCTCACGTGCTGAGCCACATGGTCGAAGTCTGGCATTGTCTTGAGGTCCACGTGGCATGAGGGTTGGCTGCCTGAATCCTGTCTGACACCCGTCAGCCGTCAGCCGCGCTCGTCAGCCCACACCACCACCGTCATCCCGGCACGAGGCCTTAACGCCCCCCCAACACCTCCCCAGACCAGAATAGACCGGGGCGTCAGCAGGTGCGGTCTCGACCCTCACACCGCAGGAGGACCTCGCGTCCGTCCCACCAGCTACACCGTTTGACGTCTTGCTTTCTTCCGTCTGACGTTGTTTATGTGGAACCTTATCTGTCTTCTTGCACCGTCAGCATCAAAGTTTTGTATTCACTGGTATGTGTTCGCTCATTCTAAATCGGCTTCGGAACTGTCTCACTTCCTCTACGTAGAAGCCATAGATCTCTCTGATATGGAGTCACTCACTACCACGTTTTCTTTTACAGCATCTGAATCATACCTTCTTATTTCTTCTTGGTACCAAGACTTTCCTTTAAGCTTCTTTACTGAACATATGTTACAAGTTACTGAATCATTTTAATAACATTTCCGAAGATCTACGACATGTATAAGTCTGCCTATCGTGTCGTGGCATCACTGAAAGTACGTATCTACCGAACCAGCCTCACTTGGTACGTTCTCGCAAACGTAAAGATTCGGAAGGTGAACGGTCCTCAGACTTCCAAGAACGCTGTAGTGTCGTCAGCATCGCAACTGGTGGCAGGTGTAGTCATCCCCGACAGGTGTAGTCATCCCTAGCAAGTGCAGTCATCCCCAGCT